>NC_054396.1:12350489-12647989 GCF_017976425.1 Toxotes jaculatrix | reverse complement strand
CACTTGAAATTGAACCTATCATTGCCGTAATTCTTCTCTCAAAAGTTATAGAGTCTCACGATGAACTCTGCAGCCAGCCTAAACAGGACAGTACACAAAGTTCCTTTGAAATCCTGACACACTACCTATCCACCACACTCCCTCCCCTTTTACTGATGCCTGTTTTTCCTCTCCCCCTCCTCCTCCTCCTCCTCCTCCTCCTCCTCCTCCCCCGTCTATCCAGTGAGTGGCAGGGCCAGGATGGTGCTTCTGTTGTGTGTAATAAATGCTGTTGTATTGAGCCCACAGGGAAACCCTACTCTCCTCTCCCAGCCATTACTGTCTAATGGCCAGATGATGGGAGAGAGACACACACAGAGCCTGTCACAGACAAGCTGATATACTGCCGTGCTGTGTGTGTGGACATGCATGTGTATGTGTGCGCATGTGTGCATGTGTCATATAGAGGCAGATATACCACCCTGGCCCCTGGGCAGGGGAGGGGTGGAGTCGAGGGTAATGGCAGTAACTCACTCGCAACCTGATCAAGCAGTGATAAATCTTCTGAAGCCATCCTGTTTCCTGACACTCACACTCACACACATACAAACACACACACACACACACACACACACACACACACACACACACACACACACTGTTCCACCCTCTCACTCCCTCTTCCCCACTGAACCCTTAGGGCGACATTGAAAAGGATACTCGCATCACTTAAACTGTCCCCTTTGTGCGTTACATTACAGGAGAGATGTTATGGTTCTGACTCACTGGGGATAGCTAAATTTTTTTTTTCTTGCCGTATTAAAAGTTTTTTAGCGGAGGTATGAAACTCACTCCTGGCATTATCTTTTCCTCCTAATCCACAGATTTGAATTGGCTGCTCTTGCTTTCATGATCTTCAGATCTCATCCTTTCATTCACTCTGTCCAGTCGTTTGTGCAAACATGTTCAAATTCTGTCATTTCGGACCAGGTCACTCCCACCTGCCCGCCTTTCCCGCCAGTATAATCACCTGACCTGCTCCTCCTCCCCACTCACCTGCTCACCTGTTCCTCATTCCCTTGTTAGCTCCCTAGGGTATATATACCGGTCTGTTTCCACTTGCTCTCTGCCAGATTGCGTTTGTGCCAGTGCTCAGTTCTGTTTTGGATATTGCCTCAGTCCAGACCCTTTGTACTTTGTTTTCCTGCTTGGATTTTTGCATCCTTGTTTTTTTTTTTTCCCTCCTCTTTACTTTAACATCTGCCTTCTGAGTTGTGCTCTTTTGTCCCTTTTCTGAGAACTGTGACATTTTAACTGTTAAGAAAGTAGCCTTGCTTCCCCCTCTGAACACCAGACACTCATTCAGCACTGTAGTCATTGAATAGATGTTGTGATGTATTTTCAGTGGCTGAAGGCTGGTAAAATTCTGTCTGGTGCTCAGGTGGTGTAAAGATCTCAATCTTTCTTCACGGCTATATTTTGGAGGGAATGTATCGATGTTATTCTGTACTCCAGTGATGCTCAAGGACAAACAATTTAAGTTTTAACCAGTTCTATTCTTTGTCAACAGTTGTCTTTTATATTTGTGTTTTATTTGTGAGAGAAAATGCTTCTGAATAATGCTGCAGAGAAGTTCTTGGTATACAATGATTATTTGTGCTTGTGACAAGATAATAGTAGCGTCTTTTTAATTGGGAGTTTTTTGTGTCCTTTTTGAATATTTTATTATGTGTTGAACTGAGTTTGGGTGAGTGAAAGTGTTTAAACTTTTCAAGCATGCAACCTGTATTCAGTATTTGATCTTATTGTCTTGCTGAATGTTAAAGTGTCTTTAATGAATTCCAGACTTGGAATTCAGAGTCCTTTTGTGTTGGGAGCACACAGTGGCTGTCAATAAAAAATGTTTTTATTAATGTGTACATGCATGCAAGCACATGCATGTACACACACACACACAAACCATCATGCACCCGAACACACATACAGCTTCACAAACACAAGAGAGAATACAAGGACTGGACAGTGCAAGGACACTAACTCACTTCAACTACAATCAGACCAACCTTGAGAGGCACTGGTCCTTTCTCCTCCTCCAAGCTTAAAAAATAATTTGAATACCTATATAACTCCGAAATTTGCTTGCTTTGAAAGGCAAAACTCATAAATACCCAAACATTTTTGATTGTGCTCTTTTAAAACCTTGTCTCTAAAGATAAACATTGAAAAGGCTCTTTTAAAAAATTAGCGTTGACTTATTTTACAGTGCCAATTGAAGCTGTTTAAGCCAAACCCTCGATGAAACCAACTGTGCAACCTCACAAAGGATTCACGGCTTTTTTTATTACTCAGATTGTGGATGTGTGTGCTTGCATACAGGCACCTACGCACACACACACATGCACATTTGTACACCTGTCTTTGTGAGGACACTCATTGACATAATGCATTCTCTGGCTCCTTACCGTAACCTAAACCATCAAAACTGAACACCTAACCTTAACCTAAACCTAAACCTAAACCGAACTCTAACCCTAACCCTAAAACCAAGTCTGAACACTAAAACAGTCATTTTAAGTGTCGGAAAGTGAGGACCAGGCAAAATGTCCACACTTCAGTGGTTTAAAATTCAAACCCGTCCTTGCACTGTATAGCAACAATAAACCCAGCATCCACTTTTTTGAAGATTCAAAATGGACACAAAAAGCCAATACTTTGTTTTGTTTACATATAGATATCTTTGTTAGTTTTTTAGTAATGTGTGCGTTTGTGCACCTTTTATGATTCATTTAAGCAAGTTACTATGGTAATGTGTGTGACGTTTACTTTGCCTGCCAGGGGCCTCAGATTTAGCTTCTGATAGAAACCTTCAATGGGTCTCAGACAGCAGACACCTATACCTACCCTCACCAACGACACATAAAATTAATTCATATTGTAAAGAAGATGTGAGTCGCTGTCTTGGGTCAGATGTTAGAGTGTGTGTGTGTGTGTTTTTTACTCTGTCTGGCCTGCGACAGTCTTCTGTCCTAAAGCTCCTGTCTTACCTGAGGATTAGGTGGATCAGACATTGATTGACAGATCCTCCTTTTTCCTCCTCCCCCTCCTGCCTCGAACAACGCTGTGTTTGGGGTTACGGAAGAACACAGGCGGGATACTATGACTACAACACACCCGAGAGGGACTGCTGAACGATGAGGTCTCCTTGAATTTGTGTAAAGTGTGTATTTATCCATGCGCACATTTGTGTAACTTGGTGCACTGTGTATACACCAATCAGCCACGACATTAAAACCCTTCACCGGTTTTAATGTTGTGTTATAGTAAATGTGTGTGTATGTGTGTGTGTTTACCCATGTGGATTTGTATGTGGATTTGTGCGTGTATGTGAGAGTGTGTGTGTGTGTGTGTGTGTGTTGGTAAAGGAAGATGAAAGGTGTGTGTGTTGAGCCCTGCTGTCAGTCCCTGCCATGTTTTACAGCCCGTCCGCTCTGCACAGTGATTAGAGCTGTCGACTCTGATGTGATGACATGGGCTGAAACCACAGCAGGGGAGTGAGAGAGTGAGAGAGAGGGAAGGAGAGGGAGAACGACAGACAGTGAGAGGCGGTTTGAGGGTCAGGTGGAGATCAGAGAGAAAGTTTGAGAGAGAGGGTTTAAGAGAGAGAGTTGACCTTGACAACAGCTGCGGCAGAGGCTCGTAAAAAGTGCGGGCCGCCACCGGACTGCTGCTACAGCCATGATGGTTCAACATACAAGCCGCTACCTGCCACTGTAAAGCTCTTAGCCCACCCATTACTTACTGAAAGTCAGCATATAGGAACACCTTGTATGGCAGGGCAGCAGACAGAACTGATGATATACAGGCAGTGTACTGTGTAAGTGCATTAGCCTTTTAAGAATACATTTCATGACAGCTATAAGAGACAAGAACCCCATATTCTTTTTTTTTTTTTTAAGCTCTATTTTAGAGCCTCAAGGAAAGCATATACATAGTTGCTGACACTTTTCACATATGTGTACTTCACAGGCGTCCTCCTCCACTCTCTTTTACCTTTAGCGTGCCCCATTTCCATATGTTCTTAATCGGGCCAGAGGGAGGGAAGGAGGAATCAGTGGGGGGGGGGGGGGAGGCGTGCTACTCAGGGCCTATTTGGGTTTAATGTCTGCTCCTGCTCTAATAGAGGATAAATAAACACTGCTCTGTTGTGGAGTGCGCACACACATAGACACACACAGCCCACCTTCTGGTTGCGTGGCCAGTCAAAGCTAATACAGCAGAAAATGGCTTGCTCCCCTGTCCTCCCCATGTGCTCTTGCTGTTATTACTGGGGCCTAATAAGGCCCAGATGCCTAATATTAGACGTAATCTGTCAGAATAGTTTTGTTTATGTAATTTAATTTTTCCAGGCAGTTGTTTCCAATTAGATTGTTTAAAAGTTTTAATTGAATTAAATGGGAGATATCTACATGAAGAGAAATGGCAAAAAAAATCAGGGACAGGGCCAGGGGAGACATGTGGGAACAATGCTGTTTTGGCCTGTGTGTGTATGTGTGTGTGTGTGTCTATGTGTGTGTGTGTATGCCATGACACACACCTATCATTACAGCTTTCCCATTATTGTCAAGCCTCTCAGAAGTGAGTGCTGTAGCGTCTATGGTAATTATGATGTTATGAGGTGGCAATTACATTGAAATGTGTTTGACTGTCAAACGCCCACTACAATGACATGTCAGCCTGCTGAGATGAGCATAAAATGGTTGAAATGGAGAGAATGAAAGAAATTATGTTGAGTGACTGCTGTGCTAAGAAACTGGCACAGAGAAAATTCTAGGTAAGAAATAAAGAGCCCTGCATTGTGCAGAGCATTTGACCATTTAATAACCTTTGTTTGTAACAGCATAAAATAATGCTTACTTGTAACTTTGTGTTGAAGTTGTTGAAGTTGGAGCTGGTTTCTGAGTAAGGCATGCTATTCATGGTGTGATTGCATTCTGTGGCTGAAAACTTTCCATTATTCTCTTTATAGACACTCTGAACAGTGAGAATTTGGCACTCAATCCCATTTCCCCTCAGCATGCAGTATTTTTAGCTTTTCTCCTTTGTAACCACAAGGGGCACAAATGAGCAGCTGTGAATGACTCCTAACTTCACGACAGCTCAGTCCTCAGGCCTGACTACAGAGACCGGCCGATGTAGTGCATGACTTATGCTGGCGGATGTGTCGGTGAATGCGCTCATCTTTGTTTATTTGGCACCTACCCACTTAAAGTATGAAAGAGTTGCCAGGTTACAGCCGAGGGGTTGGGGAGTGGGGGGTGGCGAGGTGTCGGTACGGTGTGGAGTGTGGAGAGTACGGGGCGTCGGGGCAACCTGTCAAATATCCTGAAGAAAGAAAAAGCAAGTGCGTGTTAGAGAGAACTCCAGAGAGAAAAAAAAAAGGGGAGGGAGAAAAAAGAAAGACAAGGATCCCTTCAGCAGGCTGGGCAGTGTTGCGTGACAGGCTTTTCATAAACACACACTCACACTCATACACACACACACGCACCAAACACAGACATTGCCTAGCTATGAATTGTGCCCTGATGTGTTTTCTCTCACTGGTAACTTTAGTATGGATGATTTAACGCTTAACTGCAATCAGTGTTAAAGCGTTCCACAAGGCTCACTCAGACATAGCTGCTGTGTGTGAGTGTGTGTGTGTGTGTGTGTGTGTGTGTGTTTGTGTGTGTGTGTGTGTGCGTGTGTGTGTGCCTCCCCCAGCCATAACAGACTCCTGGGCTGTTTAGAGAGGCTGGCTACAATGCGGAGGACAGATGTGGAAAACCCCTGGCTCTCCAGACAAGGGCCTCCTTCATCCCTCTTTCTCCTGTCCTTCACTAAGACGGAGGGATGGAGGGATGAAGTTACTGAACTAACTTCCTGGATTACATCAAACACCCCTCTGCGAGCAGGACGGCCGAACCTCCCACCTCCTCCTTCTCTCTATATCACTCTCTGCCTCTTTCTTTCTCTCTATCTCTTCCTCTGCAGGGAGTCTATCGCTCCATCTTTCCATCCAGACGCGTGCACAAACACAGCAACGTCCGGCTCTGTCTGATCTACTGAAACACAGGCCTGTATGGCCTTTTTCTGCCCTGTGCCTTTGTGCTAAGGTGTTTGTCTGTGTTGGAACGTAAATGTTTAAGAGTTTGAATATACTGTATGTACATGGATTTACTTGCCAGTGTGAATGTGCATTAGGTTATGCTGTCTGTCAGCAAAATGTAGCTTACTTATTCTCTTATGACAAAATAGATAATTGACTAACAGATTATACAACTACACAAAATCATAAGTCATGAATTAGAAACAGCAAAAAAAAAAAAAAGAAAAAGCTACGGGTGGAGAAAAGTTTTTCACAACCAGGAGAACAGAAACTTCGCTGTTTGATGAGGGATGCTGTAGTTGAGTGAGTTGAAGCATTAAGCAGCAGGTGTTTGTGCTGTGTAGAAGGCATGGCCAAGGCAGCGAGCTGCAGAGGGCAGTCAGTAGCCACTGAGCCACGGAACAAGTTGGGGATAGGGATTGGCTGTTATCTGCCCAGCCGTCTGCAGCTGTATTTACCGCCTTTGTTTGTTGTTCCCTAAGCAGTCGGAGATATGTGTATATGTGTGTATGTGTGTGTGTGTGTGTGTGTGTGTGTGTGGCTGAGTGTGTGTGTGTATGTGTAAGTGTGTGTTTGCTGTTCCCTGTGCGGCCCGGGGAGGACTGGGAATTTTCTGTGTCAGTGCGTCGGAGGATTTTGGCTGAAGCTTTGTTGATCCTGTCTTTGTTGATCCCGTGTTGTTGTAGTGAGGGGGGCAAGAAGATTGAAGCATTAGCCATGGCAGCCAGGACTTAACCCTCTCCCTGCCTCCTCTCTGCCTCTACCCCACCCCTGAGCCTGGCCACTGGGCAGGGCCAGACACCCCCTCTGACCTATCCCAAGTACCTACTAACTCTAACTGCATACAAACAGTGTGAAAATACTCTTGGTTCCCCTCTTGGTTTTGTGTCATGCTCTCTGAAGCGAGCCAACTTTCAATTATTGCCCCTCCGGTTCACCCAGGCACCAGTGGCCAGAGGTGTGCGATGTTGAATGTGTGTGTTAACGCTCAGTTTGTTTGTGGCTGTAAGCCAAGTGATCCAGACGCCTTTTTGCTTGTCTGACCGGTTAAGAGATAGCGAGTTGTGTGGGTGTATGTTTGTATGATTTGAGATAAAGCCTCTGCTTTCATTAAACTACACTTCTCCGCATCTGATGGGCTCTGAGGTCTTGGCACAGTGTTTCTGGCATTGTAAATAGACGTACATACAGTGACTTATTTCAGATTGACTAGTTCTCAGGCCTCCGTGAGCTGTGACCTATCCCACTCTGAGCACTCTGAAGGTCAGGATAAAAAGTGGCCCATCTGAAGTGGAGTGGAGGCTGGAGGCTTTAGCTCTCCAGTGTGACCCTGCAGTTCCAACCCAGCAGTGGAAGACACACTGCTCTGCTCTGCAGCAAATCCTAATAACACTGGAGAAAGAGGAGAGGATGAGGAGAGCTGCACCTTGCAGTTTGGGCTGCATGATTTAGCATGTTGGTACTGTGAGTGTGTGTGTGCGTGTGTGAGTGTGAGTGAGAGAGAAACACAACAGCGACAGAGAACATGAGGAGCCAGCGAAAAACAGGAACAGAGCTAGTGAAAGGTAGAAACAGGAAACAGTGGAGAAAAGGGTAAAAGCTTCTTCTTATATATATGTATGCAAGGAGACAAATAACAAGAGAGAAACCCAATTTTTCTTTGCTGTATAATACTGTGTGTGCAACATAGTGATGTACAGTTTAATTAAACTGTGACCAGAGGCCAAAGCACATCAATCCACCAGGGCTGTCCAGACAGGTGCAAGCACATGTGCATATTTGTGTCTTTCCTCCCCATCTTTTAGTGTTTGCATCATTGCCCAGGCTTGCCAGGCGTGCGTTAACTCACAGCACTTCGTTTATCACCTTTAAACATTTGTGTAACCGCGTGAAAGAGAAATTTAGAGTAATTCTGCCTTCAGTTCTCATCATTACAAAAAAGTGCTCTGAAACAGATCATCGCTCCTCAAGATAGACTTTGCTTTTCCTGTTTTTGAAATGGCTTTTATTTAGACGGGCGCTTTATTTATAAGGTTAGGCCTCTGAACACAGAACAGAGAGAGGAAACAATCAGGGGCTGAATAAAAAGCACAGCACAGTTGACAACGCCTGTCATTATAAATGCTATCAGACACATCTGCTACAGTTTATAAGGAGAGAATTTTAACATCAGACGTAACAATAAACCTTGTGCCCCTGTTCCACACAGTTGTCACACAACACAAACACCCAGTTTCTCAGCTGCTGTTCTTAGAAAATGTTTAAACACAGAAAATATTAAACCACTTGCCAGGACCATTACTCATCATCATCATCATCATCATCATCATAACCTCTGTTACATTATTCAGTCCTCTAACCAGGGAGTGTAAATAAAAACGACCACCAAAAAAAAAAAAAAAAACATTTCTTTTTATTTGTCCAAATAAACATCAGTAGGAAATAAGAGAATAGACTAGACAATTTCCCTTTGGGAAATCGCGAGAGTGGTGCATTGCACCTCTATAGCTTTGCTATAGAGGTGCCTAGTGTGCATGCAAAGCAATGCACCACTAATAACATTAATTATTTCAGAAACTTTACTGAAGTATTTTGACAGTGACAGAGGAAGTGCCAGTCCCAGTCTGGATGTCAGGATAAGGTTCTGATCGGATGTGATAAATCTAAATATGTTAAATAATCAGTTGAAATTCAGTTTTATTAAACTTTATTCAGCATGGTATGAATGATAGGTGTGTTACACCCTTAAGGTGAGGAGACCCATTCAATGTCATTCTTGCAGGCAGGATTAATCTATCACTCAAAAGCAACTGAATTCAATAAATCAAACAGTTTGAGACGTTAAAGATGTTAAAGCTGTCAAAAGAGAACAACAGTGGGCTGCTGGAAGGATGAAGATGTGGGAGGAGAAAGACAGCAAAACTGTCACTTACTGTAATTTTGAAGAGTCATAGTCATCACACGATACAGACTGGGACAGCTACTTACAACAGCTACTGTGGTCAGTGAAGTGTTAGGGAAATTATATGTTTGGCGAATGACAATGATACGGACACATGAAGCAGACAGAGAAAACACTGCAAAAAAAAAACAACAAAAAACTAATTGATTCCAAAAGTTTTACAAACACATTCACTCAACAGCTGTGTATCTTGTTTTCCCTTAAAACACTTTCTCACCCTCTCCTGTTTCAAATAAGCTTCCTCCTTACCTCTCTTCCTCCCCAGCCAGCAGACACAGCAGTCACCTGCAAAGGATTAAGGGGGTATGGAGGTGGTGGGTAGCTGGTTATTGTGTGTGTTATGGTTGTTTGTGTGATTGGCAGGTGGTTGGGTGGTTTCAGAGACTGGTGGGTGTTCGGCGACCTACGTTGGTAGCCTCCATTGAAACCTTGCCCTGTCTAACTCTGACATATTGTTTGACTTCCCCTCTTTCTTGCTCAGACTAGTTGGTTTTATTCTCATCACACATCATCTGCGGTTATCCTCAGCTGCGCTTTATTTTGGCCTTAGAAGAAGTGACACACTTAGGTTTATATGAGCTCTAATACTTATAAGTGAGTTATTTAGTGAACCGGATGCAAGGTGGACAGTTTCAAACAAAGCAACAATTTACAGCAGCAGGAAAGCAATAGGGAAACAAAACTGTGTACTGCTGAGAACAAAACCTCTTTAACTAATAAAACAAATTTAAAAAGCCATGTTTCTGTGACGGTAATGAATGGTATTTCCAGTGTTATCATCGAATACATTTCATTTGTAATCTGTTTTACTGACCGGCAGAAGGAACACTGTGACCAGTACAAAAATGTTCAGTGTATAGCAGTGTGACAGTCACCATAGCATTATGTGTCCCTTTGCATGAATTCAGGGTGAAATAGATTTAATTATTATTATTGATTTGGATTACCATACTGCAATACAGTAAATGACTGCTTTACACCCCAGTAAAAACACACTGTTGCGGCTGGGCAGGGGAGATGAGGAGTTGGATTGAAGAATATTTATTGCTGGTTAGAGAGAAATGGAATTTGAGCCGTGGGATGAGCAGGGCAGAGGGGACGCCCGGGAGCGTGGAGGACTGAGCTGGCTGCTTGCGTTGAGCAGGGGGAGAAGCCGGGGCTGAGCTGAGCCGAGCAGAGCGGGTGGGGTGTGGTAAACTGAGCTGAACGGCGACTGGGAGAGGAGAGGAGCAGGGTTGGCAGGACGAAGGACGGGAGACAAGGGGCCGGAGCAGAGCAAACGGGTATGCAGGAAGAAGAAAATAGCATTGATAACAGGCAACAAGCAAAATACAACTTAAAATGGCTTGAACGCAGATGGACAGAACAGGTACTACCATCTGGCAGGGTGGTAGTGGCAGAGCTGGGTATTTGTAGAAGTCTTGATTGCAGGATGGGATGCAGCTGGTGGGGTTCTGCTCTAACTCCAGCACACCTGTGTCCACTCAGACAATCACACTCACACAGACACGCAGGGACAGAGAGGGGGAGAGAGAGGGAGACTGCCCACACACTGCCACACACACAATCTACAGAATATGATAAGAACGTCAGTGTGTGGTTCTACTCAGAAATTCTGACTTATACAGGTACATGAAGCACGTCAAGATCTGTGTTTCAGAGTTTTCCCTCTGTGGGAAAAAGAGAAAAGAAAGCTTTTTTCTTTTTTTTTTTAACAGAAGACATTTTGAATGACAGGTGTAAACAATAGGTGTATAAAATAAAAACAAAAATAATGATAATAATTGCTTAGTAACATCTGTGCTTATCCTATGTCAAGTCTGCTGTGAAGAAAGCTTATGTGTGGTACTGGACAGCACTGCCTACTAATAAATAGATACACACGAGCCACATCCTCAGAAATTCCTGTGTTTGTGTTCCTCCAGACAGGTTTGAAGCAGGATAAATGGCCTGCCTGCAAACTGACAGGACACACTATCCTACTAAGCAATCCAGTACCACCACTCTGTCAGCAGCTTTGTCGAGCATGACACGGACGTTGCTTCGCTGCAATAGCATCAGTCACAGCTACAAGATAATTTAATTACAAAGAAAGTAGCATAAGTATGGTGGTCAGCATACACACATGCTAGTAGATAGCCTCTGTATACATGTGTGTGTGTGTGTGTGTGTGTGTGTGTGTGTGTATAAATGTATATGTATATGTATATGTATATATATATATATATATATATATATATATATATATATGTGTGTGTCCCCATTTCCCCTTCTTTTCTTATTTCCCTTTTGGCTTCTACACATTCTTTCAACACTAACTTATAACAATTAGGTTACAGTGAAGTAAATTCCTTAATATAAACAATTATACATGCTGTTGTGGTTATTCACTAGGTTATTTATGTGCATGTAAATACTGACTGATGCCACAGATGTGGTATTTTTTGTGTATTTGATTATTCAGTCAGTCATTTTTATTCATTTAATTTTGCGAAACTCACGTTTAGCAGGTAACCAAGCAGAAGACTTGTCATCTTCCTCCTCTTCGTGCTTCTTCGGTGTTCGCAGATATTATATGAGGGAAGGGTTCAAGGTTTCCATTTTAATCGGCTCCGCTTTTGTCATGAGGCGCAGGGAAAAGAGAAAAAAATCACCTCAATACAGCTTACTCAACAAACTTCTGGAGTACAGCAAGTGAGAGCAGAGAGAGTGAGAGAGAGAGAGAGATCATTTAAAATCTTAATTTTTGCACGGAAACGTGGGTATTAACAAGAGGAAAACAAAACAAAAGATGAGTGAAGAGTGAGATAGTGAGGGGGAGATGCTGTACACTTTGTCTGTGCGGGCACTGAGGTCCATCATGTTGGTTAGGTGACAGTGGTGTGTGTGTGTGTGTTGGTGAATATGTGTGTGTGTGTGTGTGTATATGTGCACTGTGTGGCAAAGCAATCACACAAACAAATTAATTAGTCTCCCCCAGCAAAGGGGTTTGATAAATTGAGCTGCTCATCTCTTTCACCACCTCATACCTCCCTTCCTCTTTCTCCCCCTCCGCCCCCTTACCATTTATCCCTCTCTCACATTCCTTTTTTTTTCATGTCCTCGTGTTTTCTATGCAATAAACATCTCATTACATTGTCCCACTTTTAATTGTATTTGTTCATTGTCTGTCCTTTTCCTGTTTTCCCGCTTTGCATCATCTACTCACCACACATTTTGTTTACATCACCGGATAACCCCCAACACACACACACACATGCTCGGAGTTGTGTGTTTAAGCCTACAGGAAGCCCCGTAGAAGTCCCAGAACGTATAGGCTTATTCTCACTCAGCCTGAGTGGCTTATTTAGGCCTCCATGCCACAGAGCTATACTCCACCTGCATTTAGATTAAGTAATATGTTTTAATTATTCATATTTCCCGTTTTTATTAGACCACTTAACTGCAATATTATTCCCCCAGTTTGTCGATGGCCACTCTCTACACCCATCGGCAGGAACAGGAGAGAGCAACTTGAACAACAGAACTATGCAACGGACACACAAAATGTATTCATGAGTTATTTTCCCTGTGCGGGCGCTGGAGGCTGGAATGAAGACTGTGTCTCTATTCAATTATCACACTTGGTCACAAGCATGCGCACACACACACACACACACACACACACATGCGTAGACGCACACACATAGACACGCACATTCACACACGGAGGCGTTAAGCAGTGTGCACTCATTAAACACTCTCATTATACACAGGAGGAGATCCCTGCAGGTGCAGTTTACCAGAGTTTAGTTCGTTTCCTGCTCCTCCTCCTCTTCCTCCTCCTCATTCACATCTCTTTCTTTCTCTTACTCTGTCTTCTCCTGGCATTATTTATCCCACTATCCAAAAACCTTAACCCAATGGGGGTGTGTCAGTGTGTGTCCGGTGTGACGAGCAGGGCTTCCTGACCCTGATCACTACTTATGGAAAGAAACGTGCCCCACATTCAAGACTCAATTCTAAATTTATCTGAGATCACTGACTCTGGTGGACGTGCTGCAGGTGCAGCAACATTTTATAAACCTCGCTGGACATAATAAAAACCTTGTAAATACCTGAACATGGCAACATCAGATCTTTATCGCTTCTCATTTATTCTGTTTTGCACCTCTCAGCGCCGCTGCCATCTAATTTAAGGCCTTTCCCCTTGTAGAAACTTGATTATTCACTATGATTCATATGCTAAAGTGAGTGAGTCTCTGAATGGCTGTTGAGCGGTATTATTTTAGGCGGCTGAATGTTTCTTTGTGGCCAACCTCTCATTTTCTCTGCATGCTCATAGGCTTTCATACTTCTCTGATGGACATGCACACAAAAAAGCCCTTTATACCTGACCCATTACAACTTTAGATGAGCCTGTTCAGAAAGCGTTAGGCCGTTCGCTGTGTGTGAACGTGTGTGTGTGTGTGTGTACGTTGAGTACATTTGAGGATGTGATAATAAGGACAGCGAGCACTCTCAGCTGGTGGTGCTGTTCAAATAGTTTCACTGGACTGTGGCTACCTGAGCACAGATAGTTCTATTGTCTGTGCCCTGCAACCCCAAAATTTGCCCTTCACGTTTTATAATCTTAGTGACAGCTTTGTCCCTCCCAAGGAGAGGAGCTTTTATGACCTTCAAAGCAAGGAAATAAAAACTGCAGAAAGTTACAAATGTACAAGTATACGTGAGTATAACAGTGTTGGCGGCATTCAACTACAGATTAATTGAATAAAAAAATTGAATAAAAGCAACATTATGAGTGACAGTCTTTGGTGAAATCAGTTTGAGTTTTTATTTTCAAGTTCTAGCTCTACATTTATTCCATGTATATTATACAGTACTAAGTAAAAAAAAAAAAAAAAAAAAAAAGGAATGAATGCCCGAAATATCTTTGTACTTCTACAGAGAGAAAAAAAAAACTGTCACATTTTAAAATTTAGAGGAGAGTCTGTGCCAGATGTTTTAATTAATTTACTGTAATTCATTCATCACTGTCCTGGCTTTTTTCCCTCGCAAAGTGAAGAAATAATCCATTTGTCTCTGGTGTGCAGCACTGCAGTCCTTCTGACCTACTTTCCTTTTCTTTTTTCGCTCCCTGCTGCCATCTTCTTTCTTCAGCAATGATGGAGTAAGTTTGGCATTGTTTTTGCCCAGTGGCCTCTCTTTCACCAGGTCGGTAAAACTGAACCGAACTTCCCGGGTACGTTTGTTGCTTTGTGAGAACATGTATTTACCTCTATTTGGCCGCAAATGTGTCTCCACATGAAGTGATTTGCCAGATCAGGTAAACCAACAATGTGCATTAATCGTAAGAGCAAACATATAGGCTTTAACATCATCTTTGGTCATCAAAGTAAAACATATCTTTCTGTTTTTGTAGCACACGCATATATATTAGATTATATTTTCAATATTTCTTGGTTTTCTGTGGATCTCTCGGTCTTGTTTGACCATGAGTTAGACAATACATACAGTGCACACGCGTAGATTTATTGACACCTTCAAGTATAACAAGAAGTCAAACAGTTACCTTGGGATTGGGGACTAAGAAACAGTCTAACAATAAGTTTTAGATGAATATGTTGCATAAAGTATCACAGAACAACCACCCCTCCCACTCCTCACCGCCCCCGTCTTTCTCTGTCTCAGTTTTGTCAAATCCTCCTTCTCCCTGAGCTTGTTGTCACCTATAACTCATTCCTCATCTCACCTGTCTTCCTCGTCTTAGTATCATCTAATTCAGCAAAACTGGAACGAAACTTCTCTGCTGCGAGGCTCAGGATGTCAGATGGCATAAAACCCCTGTTCCACAAAAATAAACCCCACCAACCCTTTAGGTTCAAAGCAACAGACACACTTCACATGACGCAATCATTTTGCATTGATTGTTCTAATTCTCACTTGCATTCAGCTGTTTTTGTTCAGTGAGAGATAACATTACGGGAGTGGGTGATTGTGTGTGTGTGTGTGTGTTGATGGGAGTTAAGGCAGCGTCCCACCAGGGTTTGGATTCTTAAATATGCCTCACTGTCTTTTGTTAAATGTGATGCAATAGTGATGCAGGGCTCTGTGTGCGTGTGTGTGTGCGTGCGTGTGTGTGTGTCAGACAGAGTATGAGTGAGTGGTTGGAAGTCAGTGCTGATCTGAGTCTGTGTTTAAGGCTGTTTTTCAACCCGAAAGAAATTATAGGTTCTCTATTGATGAGAGAGGGAAACCCCTCCCCTCTCATCCTTGCCATCACAGTGTGTGTGTGTGTGTGTGTGTGTGTGTGTGTGTGTGTGTGTGTGTGCGTGTGCGTGTGCGTGTGCGTGTGTGCATGCGTGCGTGCGTGTGAATGAGAGTGTGTATGCCTGTGTAAATGCACATAGATGTGTTTGCACATGTGCGTGTGTGTGTGAGTGGCAGGGCTGCTATCTGTGCCATCACACATGGATGTGTGTGTTAATAGAGAATGCCCCACGCTGCCACCGCCTTTGTTTGCCAAGGACATACATATGCATGAAGCCCGTGTGCTTCCGTGTATGTGTATGTGTGTGCATGGGGGGGGGTTACTAATTACTAGATTTCTATCATGAATATGTATGGCTGCATCCTTTATTATGGGATTGGCTTAAACACATCACACAGACGGACGAGTGGCAGAGAGAGGAAGAGCGGGGGTGAGGGCTTGAGAGGGGAGACGCCTCTTCAGAAAAAAAAAAAAGAGAAAAGCAGAGGTTTTTCCGCTGCCATTGATTTGAACCTTCAACCTCCTCCATGCTTGTTTTTATTCAGCAAAAATAATATTCATGTTTTCCATCTGTGTCAAAAATGTAACCATACTGTGCCCATTTATTTTAGTGTCAATATTTATTAGAAACCAATTGACAAAACAAAGTAGATTTGTGGAGGACAAATCTTTTTTTTTTTTAACCAGTAATTAATTCCACTCATCCCACATGATTGGCTCATACCAGCCTCTGATGTTGCCTGTATTATTAAATAAAGCAATATAATGCTTCAAGTTTTAGTTTGACATCTTTGGATGCTGTCAGTGATTTTTTTTCTTATAATTAACAAGTATTTCTTTTAATATATTAGAGGCATATAATAACTTACTTCCTGTGTCGCAGAGGAATAACACAATAGTGCACTGATTGATTGAAAATTTGTTTAAGAATTTGTACCATGTACCAAGTACCTTGTCTACTAAGTCGGGTCCTGCATAATTAATATTAATATACATACACATTAGTATTTGTAGTAGGGTCCTGTGGATGGGCTCTGTGTAAAAATCCGGTTTTAAGACTAAATTTTAGTTTACACTGAGCCCACATGGCCTATAATAATGCATGATGCATCATGGGTGTTTTTTTTGGGGGAGATAATCAGATGTTTAAAATCTTGACATATAAAATCATGAAATGCAAAATAACTAGTCATAATAACTAGTTATAATGGCTGTCAAATCAACATAGTGGAGCAAAAAGTAAAATATTGCCCTCTGAAAGGCAGTGAAGTGGAACTATCCAGTAGCATTAAATGTAAATATCCAAGTACAGAATTGTACTTAAGTACAGTACTTGACTAAATGTACTTACGACTGCTCACAGGTTGTTATAGATAATACAGTCATAGATAGTCTTTAATCTGTTTGGTGTTAACACAGGCTCACATACATTTTCTGTAACACTTACTGAAGATAAAATGACGCTTTTCCCTGCCCATCTGTAGAGCATTCAAGCGCCGTGCCACTTCATCTCCTGGCGCTCCTTTTTTTTTTTTTTTTTTTTTTCGCTCACTTCCTCTCTACTCAGCTCTTCTCCCTCTTTTTCACACACAATGCACAAACTGTCCCAATTTAAACTTACACTCATGCGATCTGACATGTATACAAAATACCAGGCATTAAGTATTTTTCTGGCTTGTATTGTTTTTCCACATGGACAAACTCAATTACAAGAGCTCTGTCTTTTGTTGTGGAATTCTTTCCATGTGAGAAGTGGGAGACAAAAAATTAAAAAAAAAAAAAGAGCAAGTGAAGTCATATGAAATGTAAACAATGTACACAGAAGCTAGCAGTAGGTGGGGGAAAAGGACAAATATAGTAGGTTAACAATTATAAGTTTGCTCCTGCTGTCACTGTAGGCTGTTTTTTTTCACTTAATCACCTTTTCTGTTCATGCTGCTATGTTATTTCACTGATATTCACCGTCTGTGTTTGTCAGTGAAGCAGCTCTAAGCCAGAAGAGGACTTGGATGAATGAATGAATAAACAAATGAATGAACGCTTGTGACACCTGTTATCTGCCTCTGCTCTCTCCTAACTTTTTGTCTCTTTTATTTCTCCCATACACTTTCTGCTTTCACTTTTGCTCTGCCTCCCATTCCAGCTCACCCCAACCCCTGCAATCACACAATCAGAAGACTATGAAAGCTGCTATCTCTCCCTCCCTCCCTGCCCCCCTACCCCCCCACCCCACCCCAGCTCTATACCTCTGACAATAGTCTGGCAATCTGAGCAGAGCGAGGGAAATAAAGGAGCAGGACAGGTTTTTAAAGAAGAGAGAATGTCAACTGTCAGTCTGGCTGTGACGTCGGAATCAGTGTAAGCCATCAAACTTCTATCCTGAGAGAAAAGAGGAAGAGAAAAGGAAACGAAAAAAGAAGGTGGCGTGTATTTAGCCAAACCGTACAAGGAAGGAAGGGGGGGGGGGGGGGGGGGGGGGGCTGGTCAGCTTTAGTTTGGAAGGCTTGATGTGTCATTTTATACCAAAGCTACTCTCAGCATCACTCCGCCTCGTGCTGGGGCTGGTATGACGAATTTTGGGTGTTCAGAGAGGGCAAGCTCTTTTTGCACGGGAACGGTACTAATGTGAGGGAGAGAGAGAGAGAGAGAGAGAGAGGGAGAGGGAGAGAGAGAGAGAGAGAGAGAGAGGGAGAGAGAGAAAGAGAGAGAGAGAGAGAATAAGACAATGAGGCGATCGGGGCCGCCGTGGTTTGTGAGTGTTAACACAGACATCACAAGTTCCCAAAGTGAGAGAGGCCAGCGGGGTGCAGCAGGGCATTGAGCTGGAGAGAAAGAGAGGTTGCAGAAGAGAGAAGAGGAGGAGAGGAAGAGAGGCGGTCGTGTTTGAAGAGAGCTGTTGAGATAAATCAGTATGTTTATGTTCTGGAGGAACAAAGTGTTCCGTTGGCAGAAGAGCACTCGATTGTCCGTTTCCCCTTGGACTGTTTTTTACCGGACCCTTTTGCGTGTATGTGTGTGTTTTAGGACGGCGTCAAGGCCAGTTCTTGTGCCATTAAAGTCTAAGCATCTCAATATTTAGGGGATCTTCCCTTTGCGGACAGTAAGATGAGTACATTAACATTAACATTAAGACTGAGTGAGGGGGAAATAAAACAAAGGCAGATATTAACATAAAGGCTGCTATGGCTTCTGTTGTTGCAGAGTGAATCCACTGTAAATGACACGGTCACTGACCGATTAGATGTGAGATAGAGTTCTTCTCTCACAGTGTTGTGATTGTGATAGAGGTAAGTGTAGGTATGTGTGTGCCAGAAATGCAGAAGTATAAAAACTCAATGCTTGTGTACTGTATGTTTATAGGATCGTAGAGTGAATATTTACTTTATATTTTAGAGGTTTATGGATAGTCTGGATGAAATTTAAGAGGTCCTCGTGCTTTCTGCTGGTGTCAGATGTCTGTGTATGTTATATAAAAACACACTTTACACAGTGTTCATGTAATTCTAACCTGGTAAATACTGAAGCTTTTTTTAGCCCTGGTTTAAACACTGATACCAGTGACTGCACTGAACCTCAATACATTTTATGTGATACGGAGCAAAATGTGTCCTTAGTACAGAAAAACTGAAATCTGGCATTGAATGCTTGTTCAGATTTGTACATTTTAATGCTTATTCTTTGATTAGATTGTTTCTGTTTAACATAGTAAATTCGTCAAGGATTTCTTTAATTTTTTAATTTTAGCAAAATTAAAAAAGCTTAAATAAATACAGAGAAATTCCTCAAAGCACGGTATCTAAAAAAAGCACATTTTATCACTACAACTGTCAAAAAATTGTGTAAGCAGGACAGTGTGAGACAGATAAAGAAATGTAATGCACCATTCAGGATGTGTTCGGTTAACTTTACATGTGACATTATTACATGTTATTGTCTTAATTTAGACTTTTTTCATCTTTAAAAGCCTGTTTGAGTTCACAGTCAGCTCAGTGTCAACACCCAAAGCACTGGAATAAACTGCAGGACTCCTGTCGTTAATGTTCACAGACATGTAAACCGTGGCAACAATGTGAGAACTGATGGCGAAGACACATACACAGAATATTGCGTTAATATAGACATGGACGGGCAGAGATTTTCAAGCAGGACAGACTGAACAGGGACTAAAAGCAGAGGATAAGAAAGACAGAAGCTTGAGCTGATAGCAGAACTTGAGTGTATCTTCTCCTGACGCTAACATGTGCGACACCCCCAAGTGGAACGGTGCAGCAGTAATGCATGATATCAAGCGAAGAGGCGAGAAGGAACCCGTCTGCACGTATCTGGGCGATTCTCTGTCATCCCTGCACTTTCTGCCATCCATTGTCCTTACACATGGTTCGTCTATCAGTGTCCAAACTGCCCAGAGCGCAGAGAAAAGGGACGTGCGGGGTGGGGCGGAGGGGCTGAAGCGCTCTTGCGTACAAGAGAGAGGAGAGGATGATAGCCATTCTGCTTTTATTATCTAGAATGTATCAACTTAATCACAGCTCCATTCTCCCCCAGTCCTCCCCTGGGCTCAGTGGGAGACACTGAAGGAAAATTGGAAAAGTATCACTAGGCTGGAGGTAGAGAAGGGTAGAGATGGACAGAACAGGGGGGTGGGAGGGGTGGGGGGGGGGGGGTACAAAGAGTAACTACAATAAGGAGAGGGGCAGAAAGACAGTGGAGAGAGAGGAAGAGAGTGAGAGAGGGGGGAAAAGAGATAAACCTGTTAATTTTTCATGGCCAGCCGGTCGTAATCACAATGTGCGGTGCCCTTACAGCCATTAAGAGTTGGCCCATTTGAGTGTGTGCATTTGTATGTGTGTGTGTGTGCGTGTGTGTGTGTGTGTGTGAAGGAGGCGAGATGGATCGAGCTTCATTACAGAGACTTAGGGGACCCCTACAACACCCCCACCCCAACCTCTTACACTCCCCTGTGTCCCTGCCTGACTACCCAAAGTTATAATAGTCACTATCATAAAGACACATTATCCTCTGATAGGAGACCGCACTGTCTTAAGGCTATAAAAACACTCAAACTTCATTTATTTGCCATATATGGCCACAGATAGAACTAATGAACTAGCGGGAAAGTGTCAGAGCAATCAAAAAGAATCCCGGATAAAGTTTTTTAAAGTCACCAATTTGAAAATTATTTGACCACTGGCGCAGAGGGTGTGTGTGAGAGGAGTCAGAAGATATTGTCTTACAAAGACGGCGAGATCTCTGCTTCAAAGTTGTTGCACTTAACCATAGCATTTTCTCTTCCCCTCTTTTGCTAAATGGATGTTTTGGGTGTGAATAAACCTAAACCACAGAGAGCTTACTGCAGTGTGTGTGTGTGTGTGTGTGTGTGTGTGTGTGAGACAGAAGATATGCCCTGTGGAGTGGTACAGTGTCAGTGACATAAAATACCTGGCACTGTATAAACAGCATTGTTCTTGAACATGAGCTCAGTCCAGTACACACACACACACACACAAACACTGAGCAGGTTAATAATGACCATAATCACCCATCTTCAACACACACACATACACACACACACACACGCACACAAACACAGTTTGGCAGCACATGGCCATGTAAGGGGAAAACCACTGTGTGTGTTTACACTAAAACACTGCTTGTCTGAGTGGCTTTAGAGCCCAGGCAGAGCGGGCAGCCTTTTTAACAAGCCTTTAAAAAAAAACAAAAAAAACAGGCAAACACACACACACACGCACACACATACACACACACATACACACACACTGCCTGTCCCCCCTCTTCTTCCAATTCCTCTGTGTTCAGTTCTCTGTGTGCTCTCATTTATCTGATCTGATTGAAATTTGACAAGAGGTAATCGGTATATTTTTTTTTCCCATCACCTGTATGTTACAGTAAAACCTGTGTGTCCTGAAACAGGCCATGTGAAAGAGCATGTGGACTGTTTGTTATGTCAGTGACACTAAGCTGTGGCTTCTGTTGACTCTGGTCCCATCCTCTGCCTTTCTCTTTCATAGCGCATGTCTTCATTACAACAAGCACTTGCCTCTGTTTCTTCCGCTGGGGAGAGTGCATGTGTGTATATATTTGCATGCTTGTGTGTGTGTGTGTCTGTGTGTGTGTGTGTGTGTGTGTGTGTGTGTGTGTGTGTGTGTGTGTGTGTGTGTGTATGTGCAGGTCAGAAAGGCAGCATTTGCTCTGTGAAAGTCTATAAACATCTGCGATCCCTTTTAAGGGATTGTTTAGATTGACGGAACGGGAAAATAAACGTTCTCAAGGAGGCTGGCGCTCTTTACTGACAGAGAGATCTCCGCTACCAGCACAAAATGTGTGTGTGTGTGTGTCTTTTGGGTGATGGTGGTGGTAGGGGGGGGGGGGGTTGAGTAGGTGTGTATTTGTGTGCGTTGAGCCTAAAATGACAGGTTCTTTTTTTCGGCCGCACCTTTGGGGATCGGAGGGCGCTTTCATGTGAACCCTCTGTGACCTCTCTTCTTCTTCTTCTTCTTCTTCCCTGTTCTCCTCCCTCCTAATCTAGCCTCTACCTCAGCAGCTCACACTTTCCTTCCCCTAAAAGCATGGTGGTTGTTGTTTCTACCCCACCCCCACCAGCTCATACCCACCATAACTCCCTCTCTTCACCAGCAGAAACTTCTCCCTGTCTCCTCTCCTTTTCGCAGCACTCCTCCTTATGCCGAAGGGTTGTTGTGTCTGGGTTGCAAGCAACATGTGGAATATATCAAAACCTTCTCTGCCCCTCTGTCTTTCTCGCCCTCTCACTTATTCACACATACGCACACACACGCACACACACACACACACACGCCGAGATCTGGTAGAGCAGCACTGGTCTCCTTGAGAACGTCCAGCGTGAGGAAGTGGGGTGTCCGTCCAGCCGTGATTTAGGTCAGAGGGAAGCAGGGATGGGAGGCTTCTCAGCTCTGTGTTTATTTGAAGCGGGAGCCATTACTGCTGTCTCTGGGCCGTATTTATACACAGACACAGAACAGACGCATGCTGATACAACCGGACCGTGCGTGCGTTTCTGTCTGTGTGTATTTTTGTGCGAGAGTAAGAAAGAAAGAAAGAGCATGCATATTATGTGACTCAGGAGGAAGATGGTTGTCTGTGTACAATGCACAGTAAAAATAAACTGCAGTGATTTGTGGTCTGGGCCTAATAGAGGAAGGGCCAGCGCTTTTAGAGGGAACTGTGTACAGCGGTGGGCCTCAATGTGGCAACATTAGGAGTCTACAGGGAATGCTGGCTTCAGTCCAGTCCGGTCCCTGCATACTTGATTCACCTAATGAAAGACATCTAATCACCGTACTGGGGTAAAATAAGCAAGCAAGTCCATCTGCTGCGTGGGGTTAAGGGTTTTCAGCAGAGTACACGAAAGTGTGCTTGTGTGTGTTTGTGCATGTGTTCCAGGACTGTGTGCCAGCAGCCTGGTTGTGTAGAATCTGTGCGGTGTAAACTAGCCCCGTGGCGTCTATTGCCTGTCTGCCATTACTGCAGGGTTGCCACAGCTTGTAAAAGCCTTGTTAACACAAAGACCTGCTCACATGTTAATTGGCTAATTGACTAATTAATTTTTGCATAAAGGCGTGCACGGGGAGAAAGGCTAGCTAATTGAAAGTGACTATAGGTTTAATTACGTGAAGAAAGGGTGGGGAGGACATAGTGAAGGTGGGAGGCCCAGATACGTTGTACTTTTTCTCTGCATTTGTCTTCTATGTTTTCTCTCTCAACCGCTAGCATCTCCTGATTTTGCATCTTCACATCTCACCTGTCACTTGTTTGTTTACTCTTCTTCTGCTGCGAAATAATTACCTCACAGTGGAAAGGCAGAGTTAGTCAGCAACCCAAAACCTTTCTGTCTGATACGAGTGTTTCTCCGTGAGAGAGAGAGAGAGAGAGAGATACTGAGACAGAGGGGGGCATTTGAGTGAGTGACAGTGATGCCAAATAAAAGATAAAGGCATCAAACAAGCTTCTTATTTTTTCTTTATTTTTCAGTCTCCTCTTTCACCGAACATTGGTGAGAAATAATATAGTTGCGAACGCCAAGCTGTTGTAGAAACCACGTCATGCAGCTAACCGTCTATGGACATCTGCTGCTGAGAGGCGTTAGTGTGATCGTGCATTCACATCAACCGTAATCTAAGTCCAATTATTGAACAGTATGTAAAACTGACACACACACAACGGGACAGAGACAGAGGAATGCACGAGCGAACGAATGTCTGTTAATTCAATTCCTGCCCACCGCTCGCTAAAACACCACCACAAATTAAATCGGCCGGGGGAGCAGGCAGCTAACAAAGGAAATTAACAATGATGCTGCCTCTGTATTAGGGCATATGGATTCGCTGCATGTTTGCTGCGTGTGTGTAGCTGCAGCCTCACGCCTCTGTACGCAAAGAGAGGGGGGGAAAAGGCCAGTTTTAATCAAGAAATCCATTCCACTTTTCTAACCCCTCTTCGCTTCTTCCTCCCCTCCCTCCATGGCAGGCTTGTGTGGAAACAGAAGTGCTAAATTACCCTGGAGCAGTCAGACAAAAACATCTTGTTGGGTTCTAAATTGCTTTGCATGCATGTTAATTGGACAGAAATCCCTGCAGTGTATTTGGGTTTGTGCGAGCATTTGTGTGTGACTTCACGAGTGTGTGCATCTGTACTGTATCTGTGTATGTACAGTATGTGCACGCGTGAATGTACAGCGTGTGTGTGTGTGTATGTGTGTGTGTGTTGGGCAGCACTGGTGAGAGTTTTGGAGGTTATCTGTTTTTGTTGGTTAATTGTGAAGCTGATAGTATCGAGGGTCTGGGCCAATTCAAGTGGGCTTTCAGCCAAATTACCTCAGTAATCGTCTGTGTTCAAGTCCCTCGATGCTCTCACCAAGACAGAGCCTAGGAAGCCCTGAAGTTCAGTGGAGAGGGGCAGATCTGACCCCAGCTTTAGACAGCTTACACTGTAATTGAAATGATATTTTTTTTTTTCCACACCATTATTGGATTGCTGACAAGATTTCACCCAAAATTCCATTTGTGGTCAATTTATCCTGTTTGTTTTTAATTAATGTGGGCAGCTAATGAACTCAGAGGGGATCTTAGCCAAATGATCAGAATTTCCTCCATGTTTCCCTGTTATCTTTGAAGCAGTAGGCTTTGGAATTAGAGCATGAAATTGTTTGAAAGTAGGAAAGGAATTCACTCGGATGGAGTGCACAAACACTGAAGCCAATACAAGCAAAGGGGGACATTGGATTTGTAAATCTACTTTTCATTCACTGTGACTAGAACTTTCATTGACTCTGACTAAAGATTATTTTAACTATAACTAGTTTATCGAGGCACAGAATGAGGGACTAATGAAGTACACATACTGTCATCAGAATTTGTTTTATATGGTGATTTAATTAAATCACAAGCAGCGAACATTTTGTGGGTTAAGTCTCTCTCTGTCTTGGTTCCTCGCTCTCTTTCTTCTAAAATAAATCGTCTCACAGCTGTCCTTGTCAAACTAGAAGCCCACTGAATGGGTTTGGAAAATAGATTAATAGATCGCGGTTGAAGTCTTGAAGCTGTGTATTTTTGAATATGACATTCTGAGAATGTGGCAGACAAAGGCCGCAAATGATTCTCATCATGGCTGTTATTATTCATGAGAGAGTGAGCATTTGTACATCTCAGATCTGATAGAAAAAAAGGATCAAGCATAACCTTGACAAATGACCTGTCGTTGTCCTCATGACCCTGCAGACTATTTCGTTTTGTCTTTTCCTCTTCTCTCGCTATGCATAATATCAGCATATGTCATAGCCGCCTTCACTTCAGACATTTATTTCTCAATTGGACATCCTCATGAGCTACTTACCTGGACAGCACTAACGGCTTGTGTGCATTCATGTTTGTGTGGGGGCGTGAGAAAGAGGAAGCAGAGCTAAGCCGATTGTGACCGTTAGACAGTCAGCATGGGACACAAAGTGGTATCAGAAAAGGTGATGCCCGTGTCACCGCCTCCTCTTAAACCGCCTCTAGACAGGAATGAGAGTGTGAGAGTGCACAACGTGGAATAAAAATCTGCACATCAAGCTTTGGGCTGTTTAGCCACCGGCGGGGCTTGGCGGGAAACTGTTGGACTGAAAGCCTTCTTTTCAGGCGAAGAATAAGTTGTCGTCATCGTCTTCATAGTGTGCCATGCAGGACTCCGGGCCATGAATCCCCAGACAGTGACCTCATATCTCATACAGCCCCCAAACACTCCGACCCCGGCCGCGTGGCGAGCTGTGAGCATAAACACTTAAACCTTGAAACATTCAGTTTAATGATGGCGGTTGAAAGAGTGACCATTTTGCTTTGAATCTTTTCTGAGAAATATTGTGCAGAACCCACACACAAAATGCGCAAAAGAGACAAACACACACACACACACACAGTGCAGTGCGAAGCTGGGAACATAAGCACTTCACCCTGGAAGGATTCAATGATGGCGATAAAAGGATGAATATTTGACTCTTTCCTGTTTGTTTCAACATCTCTGTCTTTAAACTGCTCAGTGTTTGTGCGTGTGCGACAGAGAGTCAGGCTCCCACACACACCTCAGTTCAGATGACAAGAAAGACTACACTGTTTTTAAGCTGTCATTTAGTTTCTGCCATTTCACTTTACTGTTGAAGGTTGAAGGAATATTCTGCTGAACACACAAACAAAATGCGCAAAAGGCACACAAACACACACACACACACACACACACACACACAGAACGTGGTGACAAGCTGTGAACATAAACACTTAACCCTGGAAAGATTCAATGATGGCGGATAAAAGAGTGATTTGTGTTCTGCTAAGGGGAAAATGAGTAATCCTATCATTCAGCGTGACATGCAACACAACACGCCGCATCAGTCACAGACACATACACACACACACACACACGACACTAAACACTGCCTATCAGGATGATAAAAGCATGCCTCACCCACACAATAAATCGTTTGATTTTTCTATTTTCCATGTCATTCATTTTCTCTTTATGCTGTTGTAAACCTCCTCCATTCTCTCCCTCTCTCTCTCTCTCTCTCTCTCTCTCTCTCTCTCTCTCTCTCTCTCTCTCTCTCTCTCTCTTTTTCCCCGGCGGCATTGCTCCTGACACAACAGCACATATTTGTGTATTCATGTAAATATCTCAACTAATCTCTATAAATATATTTATGAGATTTAATACCTTGTACTGTAATACTATGCATGCTGAGCATTGGGTTTTACACCCTCATGAAGACAAGTGCACACACATACCCTCATAGTCACACACACACATCTACACACAGCTTGCATTGGGTGCATACCAATCCCTTGGTCTTTCTTTCTTCCTGCCGGGGCATTAATTCCTGCCCATATTTCCATCTGATTATGGTCCGGTTATACCCGCAACTAATTGAACATTAAATATAAAGAAAGTTAATGAAAATGTCCTTTATCCCCTCCAAACTGGGCCTGAGAACGCATCTATTAAAGCAAATTAATCTGGCCCTGGTGCGTGTTGCAGGGAAGAAGATATATGCACAGTTTGCTGCTCTCCTCTCCGACCCGAATTATGGTCCTTCTCTCCGAGCAGGACAGTTAAATAACAAAAGAAGCGTTGTTCTCCTCCTTCTGAGTGTTCTGGTAAGCCAGTCCCAGAGGTTCATATCTGGCTGAAAACAACGTGACGCTGACGCCTTGGCTCTTAGCTGGGAGGTTTCTGTCCTGGGCTTCTCCTCTTACTCCTGCTGGCCCGCATTCGGACCACCAGCACCCTCCTGTCACTGGTTTGGACAGAAAAACACTCATGAGTGCAGTGTGGGCCAGAACGTCCTCTATTTTATTACCAGAGAAAGTCGATCATGTGGGTGTTTTAATGGACAGGTGTCAGAACTGTAGCAACCAGCACACACACAAGTCCACAAATTTAAACTGATCTCGACTAACGGGTCGTTTAGACTCCAGGTGATGAGTTCTGTCTAAAACAGAATCTGTCACTCTATCTCACATCTGAGGTGAAACAAAAATACTTTCCGGCATTGTTTGAACGACACAATTTACTGGCAGCAGTATGTGTGAATCTGCTTTGAACTGTCTTGTTTTCTAATGGGCTTGTTAGTTTTACTCCTTCCGTGCTTTTCCTTTCACTAGAGCTTCCTGTGCAAGTGGCAGAGCCAAAGACACCCACTGAGAGTGCGTCCAACAGACAGGCTGACGCACAAGGCAAAAGGAGGAAACAATGAATGGATGGATGCTTTCATTCTGATGAAAGGAATAAACGCTAAGGCATTTATTTTGTCTATTATCCCACTAAAAAGCCCTCTCCATTCCTGTCACCCCCCCCCCCCTACTCCCTTCCTCTTGCTCCCCCAGGCCCCTTATATTAGCATCTCTCCTGGACAGCGAGGGGTTAACTAACCCGTTTAAGGGGAACCACAGAAAACAATACTTGGACCCCAAAAAGACAATGGCAGTGCCTTTCTCCTCCGTATTTGTAATTTAACATCAAAAGGCTCCTCTCCCAGCGACCTCTGAGAGCCAGCGCCTCTTTAATGAAGCGCCCCACCCCCCTTAATCACATTCAAATTGGTTAGTGTTCAGAAAATAGAAATATGTATTAGATAGCAATAAATTTTCATCATTGGCTAAGCCTGCTTCTTAATTGTCCTGTCCCAAGGCTTGGGAATTTCATTGTTCGTTAGGTGCTTAAGTCCCCCATCTCATTCAGTCTCTCTGACATTACTGCTGAGGGCTCTAATGCCCAACTAATTTGAATGGGGATTTACATGATAGAGCAGGGAGCATTAAAATGTGGAGGGAAGGGAAAAAAGGAAAAAAAGGAAAGAGGGGGAAACGGCTTCTTTCACTTCAAAAGTCACTTTGTTCAAAGTCAAATGACAGTGTTTAAAGATGCTCTATCTTTCTCTCCTCAGGATTTTGGACAGCAGTGCCACGTTTAATGGTTCGTTATCTTAGCCCCTCTCTGTCTTCCACTCTCTCTCCTTACCTCTCTTTTTTTTTCTCCTTCTGCCGCCAACCATACACTTTTGTTTAGTGGCACCATACTGTTTAAGAATATACACTGTTTTTGAGTGACTTTGAATTGCAAAACACTTCTGTCATTCTCGATTATTTTTCTCCCCCCTCATATTTCTGTTTCTCCGCATGTCACTCAATAATATGCCATCAGGGGTTTAGGAGGCTTACTGAATAGACATTGATGTCCATCCTTGTGCGCACACATGTACTTCGCAAGTGTGCGTGTGTGCTTGCACGTGTGTGTTCAAGTGTGGTTGTAATATTAGGTTAGGCCTATTGCTATTACTTTCACTCCATTCTGCCATGTAACCCGTTCCGTCTGGTGTTTCTGGCTGGCTGCTGAGCTCTTTCTCTGAGAGAAAAAAAAAATTCCTGGAATTGTTTTCTGTTTGTTCTGGAGGTATTTTGGATCAGAGGTAGATTGTGTGTGTGTGTATGTGTGTATATGTGTGTGTGTGTGTGTGTGTGTGTGTGTGTGTGTGTGTGTGTGTGTGTGTGTGTGTGTGTGTGTGTGCCTGTGTGCATCTGTTTGTGTTTCTCAAAGTATGTCTATTTTGGATCGGTGTAGAATAGAAGCAGCAGTGATAAAGAGAATCAGATGTTTTCTGATGAGCACTATTGGACTGTGTATGTGTGTCTGGCAGTGCAGACATATAAATGTCCATAAGGCAGACACGGGGCAAGAAGTTTGCATGAGGGAATTAGTATTTTCGGCTGTGCAGTGGCTTGTGTGTGCATGTGTACAAGTATCTTTTATGTATGTGCACATGTTTCCATATATCCATGATTGCTATGAATGTACATTTAAGCATGTGCATGTTTGCATTCATGTTTCATGTGAATCAATATCAATCAACCTGTTGTCAGGATGCTGAAGTATCCAGGGTTTCCACGACCTGAGAAAGGCCTCTTGTAGCATCCAGCATAATGGTAAATATTAGGTGAATTATAAGCTGAATAATGAGACAGAGTTATTGCCTGCTGTTTACCCCAGCTTTAATTGTTGTTTGCCTGTTTTTAGTTTATGAACACTGACACTCTCCACCTCCAGTTCCACATAATTAGTGTGTTTGGTTTGACCCATGTGCCACAGGAGATGAGAGGAGGTTTCAGAGGGTCAGAACTAATGAGAGAGAGGGGTCACCCTTAGACATAGAGTCAACCAGGGGCAAGAAAGGCATTATTATACAAAACACGCAATACCGCACACAAGTGTTGCAGACGAGGTCCAAAAATGGCGAGGAATAACTCATTACTTCATTACTTTCTGCTCTGACAGTGACAGTGTGCTGGATTCTTAACATTTAGATAGAAGAAAATAAAAAAGTGCAGCAGAACTGAACTGAACTAAAATCAATTTTGGTGAGAGTCATTGTGGGACTTTGTGTCTGTGGGAAAAGTATTTTCAATTTGATTCAGTCGTTCCGTGCTTGGCGAGTACAGTATCCAACCGACATCTTCTGGCTGTAATGTCGATACTTTGTGCCCGGCTGTATGTGTTTTAATCTTCGGCTCGTTATCTTACAATATCGAGCTAAATGTCTCACTGTCTGGAGACTAAAGATCAGAGGCAGAGAGTGAAGGGTTAACTCTGATAATCACCTGTATTGATCTGTGTGCGTTAGAGGAAAAACTGCTGGTTCCAGAGCAGCCGACCATGAATGGTTATTGATTCTATCATAAAGACCGGCTGTCTCCTGAGTCTATGGCTCTTTAGGTAATCACTGATGCCTGTTTTTTTTTCCCCCTCTTCTGGCACTCCGACAAGTTCATATCGTACACCTGTCCTTCTCATCTGTACATTTTTTGAACTCATCACACCCCAACGGACCTGCACCCTAAATCTATGTCCCATTTGCTTACTTTTACTGAACGCTGGCACTCAGCCACATCGCATCTCCTCTGGTATCTGATCATGCACTCTCTCTTCTTGGCTGCTTTCTCACAATTGCCCATCTGTACATCCCTCAGAAACCTTCTTCCCCAAAGCCTAATTGTTCACAGATAGACAGACAAGCAAACAGACAGACAGACAGACGACAAACGAGGAAGTGCTCACTAATCAGGCTTATGATGCTAGTGGGCTAATAGAGCCATGTGCCCTGCTTAGGCCGCTGCTGTAAATGATTAGCCCGGCTCAGGCTGAGCCGTATTAGCTGGCCTGCCTTCACTGATAGCTCCTGGCTTCCAACTTTATCATCACAGTGATAAAGCCCCACTAGAGCCTGCATTAGAAACAATCAACCAATCTCCTCTGGTTCTGTGTCTAGGTGGGAACGGCTGAGTCAAGACTGAGAACTGAAGTAGGATGGTCTCCCACGATGCCTGCTTCCGATAACCGGGACAAGATGTACGAAGAACAGAAAGAAGGTGAGAGAGGTTGCCTGTGACTCTGACACTGTTAGAAAACATCTGAAAGACTAAATAAAAAGAAAAAGAGGACACGTGATCCCCCCCTCTCTCTTTTACCCATTTTTCCTGCTCTTGGTCTGACTGATAGGCGTCTCATAGTCCAGTAGCAACATCTGTGACTCAGATCAAACTCTGGTTCACGTCACTATTACTGATTGAATTTAGTCTTAAAAATATATAAACAGGTTACCTGTTAAATGTGTCCCTGTCTGGGTGTTTGTTGAATCCTATAGCACCCCTAACGGCCTTTTGCTGAAGTGGAGAACTGAAGTTTGAGCAGTTACGCACCAGTGTCACACTGCCAACGCCCACTCATCACCCTTGGAAGCACATAAACACACACACACACACACACACACACACACACACACACACACACACACCCTGACACAGATGCTAGCACACACATCCCAACCTTGGGCTGGCGTACATACGGGGAAAGCAAGGTATATTTTTATTTTGTGCTGGTCACAGAGAGGTGGGTGTGATACATTGTGCGTGCCAATGTAGAAACAAAAATCACACAGGGAACACACACACACATACACGTGTCCTCACACAAGATGCATACACACAAAGACACAGACAAATGAGACCTTAGTGAAATAGCTGGTGGGTTTTCTGCTATGGTCATGATTTCCTTCAGGGCTGTGAAAACACTCTGCATATGGAGTCCATCTCCTCTATGGCTTAGCACTGAGACGAACGCACACACAGCATCAACATGTGCACACTCAAACAAGGAGAAATATTGTCTTCCCTGCACTTTGGGCCTGCTACTGTAGGGGTATGGTTTCTGGCTTGGTACCGACTAAATGTCTTTGGCAAATATGAGTAAAATATATTGGTAGAAAGAAAAGGAAATACTGTAGGTACCGTGGCCAGGATGCGTATCATAAGCAGGAAATGCCTTGATTTAGTAACCCTAGACAGAGGCTCATACACGAGTACGTGTGTGTCTCACATTTGTTTGTAGTGTGGGTGAGAACAGACGTTTGTTAAAGGGAGTTAGCAGCGGAAGGTATTCTGGCACGGCAGGAAAATCAATAGGAACAGTTCTGTTTTTTTTTTTTTTTTTTCATCAGAGCGGCTGTCTATTGAGTTACCACAGCTCCGTCAACAGGTTATCAACTCAGGGCAATGTGTGTGTATGTGTGTGTGACTGCGTATATATATTCATTAACATCCTTATCGCAAAACAGTCACATAGAAAGTCGGCCCGGCTCTGTGTGTGTGTGTGTGTGTGTGTGTGTGTGTGTCTCTCTCTCTCTCTCTCTCTCTCTCTCTCTCTCTCTCTCTCTCTCTCTCTCTCTCTCTCTCTCTCTCTCTCTCTCTCTCTCTCTCCTTTGACTAGGTCTGGGTGTGGAAGTATTGACCAGTTGCCAGGGGATAGGAGCTATTGATTGTGACTTATCCAGCTGTTTATATTTGAACCCTGGGTTTAACCTCCATCGATCGACACACACCTCACAGTCTGAAAGGTGTTCAACTCTGCTTTCCACTAATGGGGCTAAATGGTTGTACAACAGTGTGTGTGTGTGTGAGTATCTTTTTGTGTGTGACTCAAAGCATGGCCTGGCAACAGCCTGTGAAATAAGTTTTTTTTTATTAAAAGGAAGTGAAGGGAAATGTAGTTTTGGTCTGATTGTTTTCACTAGGTTGTGCATGTTACACAAACACACACACATGCACAGCCCCGTTCATTTTGCCCTCCACTCAAGGAGAACATGAAAATTCTTAGAAAAAAAAAAAAAATCATTACCCAGACCAGACTTACATTTTTCTATTGAATCCTCTTCTGTCTGTCACTACCATGACAGCTTTGCAAGGTCTCAGAGGTTGCTTGATTTAATGTGAATATTCTCCTTGCATATTTAATAATTGGCTTAATAACATGCTTGTTATTCAGTGACCAATACTCACTAAGCTTACCTTGACACTCTCAAGATGTCACCCTCGTACATTACATGCACGCATAAAAGCCTGCACACACTCCCACAGACACGCCGATACAATGGAGTCGATTTTTACTTTTTTGTTTTCGCTCCGAAGAGGAAGGTTAAATTTTGTGCACTCCTCTTCCACTTTTTGTTAAACCGTCAAAAGATTCCTTTAAAGGCCTCTAATAATTCTGCTCCATTCAGTTCACTGTGCCATGGCCCTCACACCAACGCCCCAACCTTAGCTGGTTCAAATAAGCAATTATTATGTGTGAATGTATGTGTGTGTTCATGTTTGTCTGGGGCTCAGTATCAGACTTTTAAATGGAAGTTAGAAAAAGGAAAAAAAAAAGAAAACTTATGTTTGCATGATACGTTAGTGTCTTAGTTTCTGTGTGTGCGTGTGTGTGTGTGTGTGTGTGTGTGTGTGTGTGTGAGTGTGAGTGTGTGCGTGCATGCTTTCATATTGTCATCTGTGTATGCCCATCTCCCTCTCCCTCCCTCTCCATTTGAAGGGTTGTAATGAGTCATCAGGGAGAGCTGATGTGAATTATTAATATTCAATCATGATGCTGTTCATGAATTAACTGAAGCTAGAGGAGGAGGGGTGGACAGCAGAGAGCGGAGGAGGTAGACACACACACACACACACACAAGCAGAGTGAAAGAGCGAGATGGTAAAGACTCAACTTGAAATAAATATGTAGGAAGAGAAAGAGGTAAAGCAGCAGGGTATGGAAATGAAAGAGAGGGAGTTTTTTAAAGCAAGTGAAAAGCCTTGCACAGTGTTAGTTATAAGCTCATCCCATGGGAGATTACTTGTGAATAATGTAGTAATACACTGCTGCACCGATATAAACAGTTTTTTTTTATTTAATTTGTTATTAGGGGTAAAGGGAAATAAAGGCTTGATAATAAAAATGAAAGCTAAACATGACAAAATTGTTCAAAGTAAGAATTGGCTGTCCAGCAGCTTAAAAGAGAAATAAAGGTATTATTCTGTTCATGCCCCATTACATGTGTTAGTTATGATATACATACATATATATACATATGTTTATATATATGGGTGTATAAAGTCAGCCTTTACTACTCCTCCATGAAATATTTGTCTAGAGCTGACATTAGATATTGCATCGTAAAACGTTTAAAAATCGTTTTTTAACATGTTTAATTTACAGAGACACTCATTATTATGTAACTGATGAAACATTTGTAAGTCCCCTATAGATGACTGCAGGCATAGTGTGTCCTGCTAAGAGACTGTTTAGCATAGATCAGAAAAATGTGAGACAGACATGCTGTCCATTCACAGATGGTGCTCTGCTCACCTGAGAGGAAGGTGGTGTAGAGCTGTGGAGCTCAGATTTCCTGCACAGCCACTGATTGTGGAAAAAACAGAAGTCTGTAGTTAAAGTTATTGTTGGTTGTTGTGGTTGTTGTTTGGTGTTCTTAAATTCAAAATCCGAGCTCACAGTCTAACTACCTGCTGCTGTACGAAGTGTTAACAGTTTTGCACTGTGTGCCTGTACAGTTATAGTTCCTGCATAAAGAGATAATCAAAATCAAACAAAACAAACAAAATAAACGTCCAAAGTTAAGCAATGTTGCATTGATGAAAATTTTTTTCACGCAATTTGTAAAATTTCTGACAGTTGATAAAATAGCCATCTAACAATTGGTGTGAGAGAGGTATGCTTTTAGACACTATGTAGAATTTACCTGGCAAGTGATCCTTAGCTGATAAATTCCATTTGTTGTACATTTTTTTTTCTACGTAGATGCCACCACAGAGGCGAGCAGCACTCAGAAAGCACATCTACAATGTGTCGACGATGCCTCTTTTTAGACTGAAGACTATAATTTGACGTATGTCCCCAGACATCACCTTGTATTGACATAAATGCAGTGGTTCAGTGTAACTCATAGAAACAAGATGTCAGCTTTCATTCTCTATGGATGGTTCTTCATGGCGTGGCTCCTGGTTAGGGTTATTGATATTCACACTCTAATCCTGTGTGTGTGTGTGTGTGTGTGTATGCGTGTGTGTGATGTCTGATAGCAGGCCTGCGGTGCATATAAACAGCTGTCAGGGACGTTCTGTTTTGATGTGTTTCTGTGTTCTGCTGTCACTGCAGAGCAGGATTGAGTTTGCAGGTTATAGGTTATCAGATGCTCGCAGAGACAAAACACACACGGGCAGACGCTCCCACACTCATGCACATGCGCACACACCTTTCTGTGCTTGTAAACCTGACCAAGCTTGACAGTTGAGCTGACTCTCAGGGCCTCTCGCTATCGCCTCTCTTTTTCTCCTTGTGTACTTTAATGTTTGTGTGTGCGTTTGTACTGTACTGACAAAAATGGTAGGATCATTGTCGCCCTTACTGTGCATCAGTCTACCTTACATGGGATACTGTCCTGTGTAAGGGCAAAAAGGAGAACATAAGCTGTGTTTAAGAATAAGGGATCAAGCCATAACACACCTCCAGGTGTGTAATCATCACGTGTGGCCATTTGGTTCAAAGTTGGTAGATTTCATTTAATATCATGATCATTATGAAAGAAACAAAAATGTAAATCAATATTTACATAGTTAAAATCTTTAAAATTTAAAAGAATCAACTATGACACTGGGCAAGGGACACTAAAAATAATTTTGTAATATTATCAACTAAATTTTTATGGTGTACACAGCATTGGCAATAAATGCTGAAGGTGTGTTCCACACTTTAGCACATTTATTCAGTGAAATAATCAAACCCAAGATACTAGTTTTTTTTTACAGAAAGCTTCCTGTAGCATCAGTCTGCACCCTGGCGATGTTTGACTTATTTGGTATCTTTGAGTTTTTTTGTTTTTTTTTAATCTAGAATTTACAGTGGAGTTCTGTGGGTTTGAACAAGTCCCCGCTGCAAAAGATGCTTTTTTTTTAATGACAGATCCTTTGAAAGGCCCTGGAGATGAAGAGGTTAATGTGTTTTATGAGAGAGGTTCACAGTCTTGGCAGAGCTGCAGTACCCAGCGGTTTGCTGTGCCTGGCACCCTCCACCTGGCCTGGGCGGGAATCAAACCCACAACTTACACAGCTCTTAGCCTGCTCTTTGTCTCCGATAGCTACTGCCAGCACAGCCGGCAGTGGGAACTCCCGAGAGGATGCTGACCCACACTCATGCAGACACACATGTAAAATTCACAGTCGCACTTAAGAATGACTTTACTGACTGTATTCACTCCATAAACCAAACCCTAAACTAATCTTTATCTGAACACCAAACCCAATATTAATAAAGAGTGACAAACTATCTCTGTGAGGACGTTTAGTCCTTATAAGTAAAGCAAAATTAGCAAAGTTGCACGTACATACACTCTGTTTCTCTCTCCTGCCTTTTTTCTCTCCTTTCTCTTTGGGCATGTTTCCAATCAAATGTTGTGCAAATTTTAGGCGAATTATCTGAAAGTCTCTCAACTAGTTCTATTTGAATATTCTCAAGAGGGTGTAACAAGGGCACATAATTAAAAGAACATCAGAAGCTCTTCTGTACCTTTGGTACGTCGGGACATTTCATTGCCGCTACCCACCTAATATGGCATTTATGTTATTCTCATGAATTAATTTGTCTGCTTTGCCACTGTTTTTTTTTTTCTTCTTTATTTTTATTACCATTTTATGTTGGAGCAGGGGAGTTTAACACTGGGTACCAGCAATGTACTTTACACTGCTGCTGGAAATAAAAGAAGAAAAATGTTACTGTTTATTTATCTGTTACCATCAGTCTTTTTTTTTTGCATTTTCTAGTTATGGATTCACTATTGTTTCACCTCAGCTGAGTGTCGAAGAAGTTTTGATATGTTTTTTTTATCTTCTGAACTCATTTTGGTTTTTTTAAGCTCAAATTTGAAATAAAAACAGGTGGATGTAAAATATTCTGACAAATTATCATGTGGGTGTTCTAACGATATTATATAATAATATATTGTATTGGAAGATGATCTGCTGTTCTGTGGGTGGCTTGTGTTAATACGTGTATAGTCTGGTTTAGACTCCATATTCACACATGTATTTGCTGTCTACAGGCATATATACATTAGGTGTGTATGTGTGACAAAGAATGTGTGTATGTGCATGAGTATGAGTGAGAGTGCGTGTTAGTGAGTGAGACAGGCCAGAGGTAGAATGGTAGAATACAGTATTCAGGGCATATTAAATGAAGGTTTTGTTCACTTTGCTCCAGATGTTGAGTCTATGTGTTTTATTTTTACATTCTTGGCCTGCGGCCCGTATATATTTTGGATTGCGCGGGGAGTATATAATATCAGTGGAAAATGCTGCGGTCTGGTACCTTTTAAATAACATTTCCTCCTTTTTCTGCTGCTGTCCTGTTTTTCTTTCCATGTTGTCTTTTATTCGGGAATGAGCTTTGAGAGGTGATGTTTAGAAAAGTGCTGAAATGAGACTGACTGTAGGGTTCAGGGAATCACTGGAGACCCTTACACACACACACACACACACATGTATATGGAACACACAGAAACCATACACACAAGCTGCTGGTGCTAAATTCAAGGAGTGGGTAAAGAGGAAGACGTTAAGGTCTTAAATGAAGAAGGTCAGGCGGGCAGCCCTGCGTCTTGGGGTGGCCCTGCTTGGGCTGTGGGGGAGTGGGAGATGTAGTCATACTAACATTTGGCTCCCTCCCCTTGGCCAGTGGAAGGAATTATACCAAAGGTGCTCAGGGACCCACATTTTGGACATTACTTTCCTCAATTTCTGATTTATTTCAGACCAAATCTGGGCCGAAGCAGGCTAAAATCTGCACTAGAGCAGTTAATGGAGTTGTAAAGCTGGGGTAGGCTCCAGGGAAATATAACCACAGGGCTTAAAAAGTTCTCTCTCTCTCTCTCTGTGTCCTGTGGTGGGCCCACTCCTGTTTGAAAAGCCGCAGTTCCCAGTCAGAACAGAATGTTAGATCCCTCATGTCTACCCTCATGGTGGGCCCTGTCATCACGAATCCTGCGTGTGTGCGCAGTACAGTGCGTATGTACGGACCTTTCATGATAGAATACGTTTGTCTAGCGTGACTTGTCAGTATGTGATCCGAAATTATCCACTCAGGTCATAGTATTGTGAGTCTCTCTCTGTGTCTGACATTTTAAAAACACACAGCAACTTCTTTGCATTCTTAACTGACATAAAGCACTTCATAGAAGTGATTAAAGGCAGAGGGATGGGAGAGGTGTGCCAGCCTGACAGGGTCCCTCTTAGCTTAAGGATACTCCATCATTCATTGTCCTGCTTTCCTTTTTTTTTTTTCCAGACGTTTTGTAAAAGCAAAGACAACAGAGTTATCAAAATTGTGCAGTGGTTAAACAATGACCAGCCCCCAAAAGAGTAGAGTGTATTGACCAGAGAAGAAGAGCAACTCTCAACTTTCATGGTGGGGAGGAGGTGTGGGGGGGGGATGAATGAGTGTTGTTGAATGAGAGAGGGGAGAGGTGCTGCTGCACTTCTGGTTTGCCCGAGACAGAAAGGGTGGGAGGGTGGCGGGGCAAAGGTCAGCGAAGTGGGGGAGAAGGGTGTGCAGGACGGGTAGTGAAGGATGAGGGAGTGAGAGAGAGACAGCATCTGGATCCAGAGCTGTTTCCCAGCCAAGTTACATTTGTTTAGTCTAAAAGACAAGAGTAGAGGAGGCAGAAAAAATGTAAGGCCAAGAGAATAAAAGCAGTTCAATAACAGAGAGAGGGAGGGGAGTGTGGGTGTGAATGTGCATGCGTGTGAGTGTGTTTGTGCCTGCGTAACGTGTCTGTAAGTGCTGCATGACTATATGAGTTTGGAGGGTTGTTTTTGTCTTATTTTAGCAGTCCGAACAGTCCTGTTGGTCCTGATAACTTTCTTATTCCCACTGTGCCAGTGCAAAGATCTAGAGATGTGGTGTCCACCTCTTGAATAATAATAATAAATTCACTATGGCAAGTAACAGGTACGGCAGAGTTTAAACAATTCCCCGTTTATAATTCCATTATTTGAAAAAGTCATGTGGACGTTAAGAACAAAGATGCTCATACCTGGATAGCACGTGTAGTGATTTTTATGCGAAGACTTTCCAAAGAAAATAGTTTGGATAATTTACACTAAGAAAACCTGTCCGACTGTTGCTCTCACAGAGTTACTGGGTACCTGTGTCTACGCTAATTATCCTGGTGAGCATAATGTTGTCATCACCAATAGCAATGATGATCTACACTATGAAAATTAAATCCAGGTTGTAGAAAACAAAACACCTCTAATGCTTGAGTGTGTGTGTTTGTTTGTGCGTGTGTGTGTGTGTGTGTGTGTGTGTGTCCAAGGATCTAACATCTCTCCTGCCCCTTCTCACCAAATTCAGGCCTCAGGGAAGGTCAGCTCCCCTTGACCTCTGCGTTCCACAGCACCGGCACTACGGCTAGGCCACACACACACTTCACACACAAACACACCACACACACACACACACACACACACACACACACACACATACATGAATGGGCAAAAGTGTGTGTTGATACAGACACATGCTTTAACACACACACAGACACAGTGTCCCAGCTCATAAACACCCCACTGCCCTAACACTAACAAGCTAGCAATGGGCAGACGCACAGACAGAGAGATGAGGTGGAAGGAAAAAAGGAAAAAGAGGATGAAAATTAAATACTTCTGTCTGGTGAAGGAGAGGAGGGAAGAACTGTGTTTTTGGAACAACCGTAAGCCATGAAACATTTCTTAAAGAAAAAGAGAGAGAGAGGGGAGAACGTGCATCTGACATGCAGTCACCCAGACAGAGGCCAGTGTTTTCACCTTTCAGTGTGTCCCAAAGCATTCATGTTGTACAGATAGCGCTTTGTTTAGCTGGAATTTGGTTGTGTGATCCATGAGCATTCCCCGGCTCCTCACTCACTGACCTCTGACCTCTACATGCACACACACACACACACACACACACACACACACACACACACACACACACACACACACACACACACACACACACACACACACACACACACACACACAAACACATACACACACACTGAGATGTGGGATGTGGGAATCATATACAGTATACAACATTATGCACAGTCAAGACAGGACATTGTGCTGTGGAACTGGGCTTGATGCCAACTTTTTTTTTCTTATAAGCTACTTCTGTGGATGTACGTGTGTGTGTGTGTATGTGTCTGCCTGTTCTTACAGTATATAGATGCATGTCTATATGTATGTTAGACCCTGTATGTGAGTAAATTAGAGTTTATGTCCAGTTTGACATGGTTAGTGGCAACAATTTATAGGTAATTGCAGCTGGAGACCTATTGAACAGAGTAAAGTGAGTTTTTTGTGTTTTTTTGATGTCAATCTATATGGCTCCATGACCTGTGACCCAGTGTCTTGTCTGTGACCTCATCAAAGAGAAATGAGAAAACAAGCATCCCTCTTGAGGACAGCAGCCATTCATCACTCCATCTTTGTCCCCTTTTAGAGCCTTCTGCCCGTCGTAAGGAGAAATCAATGTCTTAAAAGGATAGAGGGACACAAAGATACAGACACAAAGAGCACAGCCACACACACACTTTCTGTCATAACGAAGTACAAAGAGAGAGAATCTGTGCGCCGCGCTACTTTATGAGTTTGCTGTGAGGTTGTAGCCATTGTTTGTACTCAAAGTACTTGACCTTGTGATGAAAGGAATGGTACAATTTTGTAGTGCTGCATTTAGAAACTCAAAAAATGGGCTGGTCTTATTGTCCCTACTGAAAGTTGTTTGTGACTTGAGGAGTTTCTTTGAATGTTTTCTCGAAATAATCAAACGTACTGGTGTATACATAATGTAAAATTGCCATCATTTTATTCTGTGGTTGTGTTATCCCGGTTTATCTGTGTTGAGCCTTGTGCCCAAGACAGCGTCAGCATCAGCCTCTCAAGGGAAGATGTGTCCAGATTTACTACATTACTATAGTGATGGTAAATGGTGAAATCTAGGTAAAATTCTAGGTATTTTTTATTTTTATCATGCAGTTAGGGTGTTTTTTCATACACCGCTACCAGACAACAGCAGGCTCAGTGCAAACTTCTCATTTGTGGCCATTACCCGGGTGGTCAGGTGCAGTATCTTTTGTGTGTTCTCCATTATATGAGTAAAATTTGCTAAAATTAGCCCATGCAAACCTTTGCATGTGCTGATGGTAGGTCAAGTAGACCTGCACTTTTTTTTTTTATCATCTTGTGAATACCTTACATCCTCAGGTTTTTATTTTTATTTGAATTAACAAGTTAGATAGGAGAGCCTGAGGCAGACTGGTGTGCGGTTCTTTACACTTCTATGGCTGATTTCTGGATCGACAGTGGTGTAGAATGGTGGAAAAACAGCTGAGATTTGCAGGATCACAATATTTTAATAAACAGTTTTAAATGTTGGATAAATAATGAAATGTTCTGAAACATGAAATTGAAGATTTGGCAGTTCCTTAGTTTAGCTTGCCATTACCATGTCACTAATCCCTCTCCATACTCCACACAAACTGCAGGAAAGACACAAGTACAGGGATGGGTTGATATAAAAAAAATGCTAACTAAAAAAATGAAAAGCAGTAAACAAGTTATTTCTCCTAAAAAGTGCACCAATACATGTATTTTATAAAGTTTGCCAAGTGCTGAGTAATATTCACTCAGACAATGATTGATTCGCAGTGTGTGCTTGTAACTGAAGTGGTTATTCTACAGTGTGGGTGATATTTTGTTTGATGATGAAGGGTTAATTACAGTTAACACTTGGACTGCATTATGCACATGTATATTGATTGGATAAATGACAGCATGTCATTGAAATGTACAAACAAGGGAAATGTATCCTTCTAAATAATTGTTATTGACCAGCCATGTGGGCAGATCTCTTCCAAACATGAGAGGAAGCTCATTTGTTCTTCTCAATACTCAGAGCGAACAATGAACACAACAGCTGGGCATGTAGCACACAAATGCTTGACAAAGTTTTGTGTCTGTTTTGTGTCCTCCGGCACCCTGTCCAGATTTCTGATACACACACACACACACACACACACACACACACACACACACACACACACACACACACACACACACACACACACACACACACACACACACACACACTCACACATCACATTATCATTTACTGTAAAAGGTAAGGGGTGGAACTTTGGACCAGTTATGGAACTGAAGCAGTGCAATTGTGTAAATTGTATTAATAGTTGTCAAGATATTTTGAATGGAAACTACATATTTATGCACATTTACATGATCGTGAAAAGCAGCATTGTACATTTAGGGGACAGCTTCATCACAATAGTCAGTCACATAGTGCTCACTTCACTGTCAAATGCCAAAACCCAGGAGAGTAGAAAATACACCAGCACTCTGTCTCTATGCTGCATACCTGCAAACAATAGCTTACACTGAGGGTCCTTTACCATGGTTGGCCCTCAAAGAGAAATATTTTTGAAGGGCCCTTCCTGTTAGCGTCTGTTTAGCCTAGACTAAAGACTGCTGCATCTTGTTGGAGAAGAAATCATTCAGTGGAATGAATTCAAGACTATTTCCTGAAATCTCAAGCATACAATATCCTTAAACTCCCTCATCTCTCCAAGGATCAAATGTTACTTTTAATAGTGTAACATACAAATGAAAATAGATGGATGTCCAAAAATGCCTTGGTGTTGACTTGTAGCGCTACGGGTTTGCCACCTCTGTATGTCATATGCATGTCAGAGTCTGTGTCTAGAGGCCGAGCCCCAGTGCTCATGAATAGAGATGAACTCAAAGGGGGACAAACAAAAACTGGAATGCAGGTTGTTTTGTGTCTGTTGGACTGTATGTGCTCCATCTGAGTGCTGGCATGTCCAGGAGCTTTATCAAAAGGATAGTGTTAATGACATTTAGTTGGTTCTTTCATTATAAAAGCTGCTGTTCATTTGTCCACCATCTCATAGAAATGACACTCAGGTTCAGTCTGTGGAAAAGCTGTTTGCGTTTCAGGTGGGAAATATGAGGATAGCATGAACCTCCACACCAGTTAGTGGGTGTTCATACTGAAAAGAGCCTGGCATTCAATCAGTGTAAGGGTCTCCATTGGTGGGAGTGTGTCTCCTCAAGTATTGGTGAGACATGAAATACAGAACAACAGGTCCAGGAATCAATGAGGCGGCTGGGTTTTTCCCCACAGAGCTAAAGTCTGAACTCAGACTTAAGCCCTGCCGATGTAGGTTTTTGCAGGCAGGTGAAGAGAAGCTGCTGGCAGCAGTAGCTAACAGTGGAGGTTAGCAGTGGCAACAGCTTATTTGCATGGGAAGTGTTTTTTGGTTCATTTAACTAGTTGTAATACAGTTCATTTTGTCCCCTAACCTCCTCACAGTGCCTCGCTCTGAACAAAGAACATGTTGTGTGTTGGTCTTCAGCTGTTGCCTGTTTACACGAAAAAGCTGCTTCACATACCTCCAGTATCAGCCTCCCCATGGCAGCAGTTTGACTTTCCATTTTAGAATTCTTCAAATCAGAATTACTAGCGATGCTAAAGGGGGGGGGGGGGGGTCACTGCCCTCAGACTGAGTGTATCCTGTCACCTTTTCTAAAATTCTAGGATCGTTTTCACAGTCATTCTGAGATTACTTTCAAGGAGCTTTTAACTTAGCCCAGAATTCTTTGTGAGAAGTCCTGAATTAAGAGTGGTTTTAGAGAAAACTTTTAAACTGACTGTGAGGTTAGGGTGCAGAAGAACTTTTATCTCAGCAAGGAGATGTGGCTGACACCTGTAAGGTTTGCTGGTATTATCAAATTAATATTTATGATTTTCTAGAGTAGCCCAATTTTTTAAAGTGTTTGAACATGTTCTGCAGTTCTCACAACATGTGACGCATTTCATCAGTTCAGAAATGGTCTTGCATTTAGTGCTTATATTTAGCATGATTGGTAGCCTGTATTTACAAGCCTACCCACAGCACATCTGAATGCATAAGGAACCGTGGACGTGGAGACAGTTAATATAGAATTTTAATTAGAAATTTTTTCAAGAAAATGTCATCACTCTAAGAACTTTCATTGAATTTTGCCTCTAGCATTGATTCTTAACAAGCTTTGTGAATGTGGCCGCTGATGCCTACACATGTGCTCAGCTGTGGAATAAGCGAGCAGCATAAAGAACTCTAATACTAAGTCCCAATGCAGCAGCAAAATGTGAAAAAAGTTTTTAAAAAAAAGTTGGCTTTTACCTGTACAGTCTGCTAAAGGAGTAATTTTTCCGTCTGGCTACATGGTGTCTTTCCCTGGAGAAAGAACCAGAACGTGCTGTTTTTCACTTTATTGTAATAATAATAATAATAATAATAATAATAATAATAATTTGAATAATGTTTTATGATGATGGCTATGGCATGTTTTAAATTTAGCATACACTAGATAGAGTTTTCCATTGGTATTACTATAAGAACATCATTCATAGGTGGGTTTAATATTGTGTGTGTGTGTGTGTCTGTGTGTGTGTGTGTGTGGTACTCTGTAATGGATCAGTATGAATGCCTCGTTAGCAAGCGCCACTAAAACCCTGTAGGCCCTTCAGAATATGAGTACCATTTTAGAGAGCAGCTTTTGCTGTCGCATTCTAACTACCACTTACACAATGCGTTCTGCTCACACACACACACACATTAGCCCACGCACATACACTCAACAAGCACTTGTGTGTGTGGGCAGCTGGCTGAATTGATGAAACGGGATTCTGCATCCTCTGGGGAACAGAAACACACCACTCTGTTTAGCATCAGAAAGGCTACATTCACTCTTTTCATCTGAGAGGTGAACTGAGGAATGCCCTCAAGGTGTGGATCGAGGGATAAAGATGGTTACAGGGGTGTGGTGTAGGGTTTAGGTGGCCAGCAGTCTCCTCCTTTGGTGCTGCGTGTCTTGCTCTCCCCATTTATCTTTCCTCTCTTCTACAGTAAATCTTTCCATCCTCTGTCAAAGACTCACACGAGGCAGAGAACAGAGGTTACAACTGTAAACAGTAGGGAATCTTTCTCATATTCTGTGTCCCCCTCTCCTCGTGTCTGTCATGTCCCTGTTTTGTTTGGTCTCTCTCTTGTTTCTCTCCTCTACCCTCCACACCCTTCTCTCCATTTTCTTATCAAACAAAATGGCACTGAAGGGAGCACACACACACACATACACACACACACACACACACAGGCACAGGTAGCAAAGTTTCTCTTGGAGTTTTCACAGCAAAACCAAACAAAACATAAAACGGCACTAACGCATGAGAGAGGGTGGTGAGGAGGAGGAGGAGGAGAGAAGAGAAGAGAGGGAAGTTATTTTCTCTGGTTTTTGAGGCTGTGCCGCATGTACTTCTGACAGGTGGGAGGGGAGATGAAGCGTGCATTGTGTTCGCTTGCTAATTAGCATTGTTAGCGGGGCCCATCCGCTGTGAATGGCAGAGATAGTATTAGTGAGGTTTATGCACAGTGAGTGGTGGAGATAGGGAGAATAGAGTGTGGCACAGGCAAAAGCTGTATATGCTAACGCTACATTAGGTCTGATAAACTTGCAGGTCTTTAATGGACTCAGCAGGGGGAGGGAGGGAGGAAGGGAGGGAGGGAAGTGGAGAGCAAAGAAGAAGTGTAAAGAACCGTACACCAGTCTGCTTCAGGCTCTCCTTTAAATACTCTGAATACGACGTCTATGGAGCTCATAAAAAGCACGGTGACACACGCATAAGATAATGAGTCATTGTGAATGTGTGTCTTTTAAAGAGATTTGGGTGTAGTGATTTTGAGATCAGACTTCTCTCCTTTCACTTTATCCCTTGAGGGTCAGGTTACACTCAAGGTGTAGGTTACAAGCCACTGGCTATATGAATGGTCCTGTTAGTGCAGGACTCATATTACCCCCCCCCCCCACACACACACACGCACGCACACATACATACAAACATGACTCATTTGAATAAAAAAGCATTTCTGGGCAGCAAGTGATTTGGATCATATCTTATGCTTTTAATGTGTATCACAGTAACTATGTGTGTGTATGCATGAGCTTGTGTGTGTGTGTGTGTTTATTCATGAATGTGTTAGCGTGCGGGCGTGCACTACACAGACCCAGGAGGTCACATAAAACTGTCAGCATCATCCAATCACCCCATTTTTTTCATACTGCCCTTTACCCCCTCCCTTCACTCCCTTCCACTCTCTTTCTTTCACTCTCTTCATTTCATCCCCTCCAGTGTCAAGAAAAGGCCCTTGAGACCGTATTGCTCTCTCTTTCTAGGTAATACACACACACACACACACACACACACACGGCACGGACACATCCTCTCTAAAGGACCCCTAAGGGAGAGGACCATCAGAGCAGTTTGGTGGGATGGGAGGCATATTGGTAGGGGTGGAGTTTTTAAACAGAAACATCTCAATGGCGCCTCTCTCCATCCTCTGAATGGGCGGAAGGGTGTGAGTGAAGGGGGTGATGAATATTAAATAATGTCTATTGGCCATCACCCACCTCTTTTCCTCCCCATAAGACTCGAGGAATCACTATGACATGCAAGACAAGCCGCCTGACTGACGGAGGTGGCCAAAGGCATCTGTAGCCTATTGCTATCCAGGCTACCTGTACTGTAAAAAGCAGTGGGGAGTCCAACAGCACAACTAACCCTGAAAGTTTAAAATTGGTGAAAGTTTAATTTTTACCACCGAGGGGGGTCACCTTATATTATTCTTTATAATGAAAGTGAATAATAGAACACACACAATAGAGCTCCAGTTTGAGTCTCTCACGTAATAATTTTTTACTTTTATTACACCGGAGTCACTGAAACAAGCAAGGCACATATATTCAGAAACTCCTCTCAGACTTTTACCTTCGTTTAATTTCAACGGAGCAAATGCTTGATTGATTTGAATGTAATCATCAATGCAAAACCTTCAAAAGATTGTGAGATGATTATGATAGAAGCCATCTGGGGCTGAATAAAAGGCTAGTAGCTAACTGCTGCCAAAATATGGAATTAGATTTATTCACTTTTTGCAAAATATTTATACAAATATAACCTCTCTTTAATCTGAGTTTGAAAGTAACTGAAAAAGTAATTGCTAATAAAACTTGCACTTGTTGGTTCAGTTTTAACTGTTTTAATATCTTCCACACCATCATCTGTGAGGTGAACATCTTCTTGCATGTTGTTCCCTGTGTGTGTGTGTGAGTGGTGACCACAGGGTTTTTAGGGTTAAAAAGTAAAGTTACTGAGCTGTAGTTGTGATATATTCATGGGGGGCTTTGGGCTTGTAGTGTTTACAAAGAGACACCAGTTACCTTTATACTCACAGCAGATGGAAAAAGGTTTCAGTGCCTTTATAAAATGCACCTTTTTAACAATTCTAGCAGCTGTTCTCCTCTGGCTTCCTGATCACTTATTTTGACTTTTGATATAACAAATAGCACAGCACAGGTGTTGCCATTGACATGTCCTTGTGTTTTGTCAGACAATTGTGCAACTATAGAATTGCTATTTTGCTGCATGATCGCATAAAGGTAGCTGGGTAAGGCCATGTACAGACAAACAGCCCTCTCATTCATTTCAGTGAGGCCACTGCGTTGGCCCAGTGGGACCGGTTCAACTTTTGCAACCACATGACATGATGTCTTCTGAAAGCACACTGCATAGGCATTCAAATACCTGCAAGTGCACATTCCTGGTAGATTACTTCATAATCTGAATGGTGTAATTGTGCTGTTTACCATAGCAATTGTCACAATAGAAGATTAAAAGATTGTTGCTGTGGTTGTTTCCCACAGTTGTAAAAAAAAAAAAAAAAAAGTCTTAGAACTTTTATAAATTGCTGTGCAGTCAAACTCATGGATCTGTTACTCAAACTGGGCTTCCTGTAATCTATTTCATTATCTCACCAGTACCAGTCCCTTTTGCCACTGATCAGCTGGATGGGCATGGACATCCTCATGGGTACAAGTCCCAGGGGGTACAAGTCTCAAACAAAAAACAGACACACATTTTCTTTTTGTAATGAAAAAATTGAGCAGATATTTTAGTCAGTGTGGCAGCTATATGCTGTGCGTCTGCAGGTCTTTCGAAGCGAATTTCAGCTTGAATTGGAAAAAAATAAACACGGGTGCTACACTTTCATTTACATTCACTCTACCTGACATAACCTCAGTCTCTTTTTTCTGTCAAGTTGTCCATTTAACCAGTCCCTCTAAGATTATTTAATGGTTCATTTATATTTTTACAGAAAAGAGATTCACTTATGTATGTTAGTAAAAAAAAAATATATCAGAGTCCTTTAAAAAGCTGATCAGCCTACGCTAGACTTTGTGTCTAGCCCACTGGCTGAGTAGTGAGTAGAGCTGTTTCACTGAGAAATCAAGAGGACCACATCAAGAAGTTGCTTTATTGGAATGGTGCTTGCGTGAGATTACAGTTTATAGTGGCTTTTTGGCTCTGATGAGCACTTCCCTCATTATCCATAACTTCAGTGTATTACAAATCCCTTCAGATAACAACATGTTGCAGGCCTCTATCATCCTAATACAGTACAGCAGAAGAGCGTTTCATTACACTGTCACCAGTCATAATCCTCCGACCAGCGCGGCCCTCATGGAGCATCAAACAGATGACTCGGAAAAGAGAAGGATGAGGGAGCCAGGAGCGAGGAAGGGGGGGGTGGGTGGTGGGGGAATGGTGTGTGTTTGTAAATAATCCCTCTGTCACAGTGGTAAATAGCAGTTTATTTAACAAGCATCACATCACAGGAGCACTTTCACCCTCCACCACCTCGTCTCTTCTTCTTCTTCTTCTTCCTCCCCTTCATCCCTCTCTCCTTCCCCTCCTCTCCCCTGCTCTCGTCTTCGGCGCTGCGGTTACAGCAGAGCATTAATAATAATAACAATGATAAACAGAGAAGGGAGATAACCACAGTAGTGTGTGTATAAGAGGCCCTCGCGCTCAGCCAGCTTACAGCGCTTAGCCCCCATTAAAGATGGGATGCGGAGGGGTGGGTGGTGGCAGTGATGGTGGTGGCGGGGGGCAGCAGGAAAATAAGAAGCTGTTATTTTGCATGATATTAACCACATGAAAGCGTGCGGCTGCCGAGGACAGTAAAAGTCGCTGAAGAAGACAGAGGGAGGGTGCGAGAGAGAGGGAGGCTTGCTGGAGGAATAATGTAAATAGCGGCTGGCTGAGTTATCGGGCATAGCACTGATGTGTGTTCACACGTGTGTGTGTGTGTGCGCGTGTGTGTTTGTGTGTGTTATCATACGCAACGCTGTCAGACGGCCCATTGTTTGGGAAGCGATAAAAGGCAATTTCCCAGAGTCCCTTGTAGAACCACACGCTCGGCTTAATTTGAGGGCCATTTTCCGTGACAGTGTTGACAGTTTATACATCTCTCTCCCTCTTTCTCTCTCCTTTTCTATGTCTCTCTCTCTCTCTCCCCCTCTCTCTCCTTGCATTCCCTTGCTTCCTCTTCTCATCCTTCCTGTGTGTGCATGCTCACTTTGTAGTAAAGAGACTTGTATTCATGTCTGTGTTTATTAGTATCTCACCCGCGTGTTTGGCATATTCCCTTTGAGGAAGCAACAATACCTGATGCTCTAATACCTGTCAGTGCACACACACACACACACACACACACACACACACACGTGCACACAGAGCCCTCTATGTCTGATGGGAATGTTTTTCCCTCTGCCCTGTCTTAATCTTGCCCTAACACAGAGCATTGTGAGCTGTGCTGCGCTGCCATCAGAGGAGAGCATGTCCTCTCATCATCCTGAGAGAGGGCCTATTAGAGGAGCTGAGGATGATGGGAGGCAGGGAGGAGAGAGGGAGAAAAGAGAGGAGATCGCAGGTTCAGGGCAGGATAATTGACACGGAGGCTCCTATTGCCTGCGGAGGAGGTTTTTCCCTACAACGCCGTTAGTGAGAGAGCAAACAAGACATTGTTCACAAACACACACACGCAAACACATGTACAGTACATTCATGTACACACACACACTCACACACACACAGTATGTGAACAAACAGCTTACTGTTCTGGTTGTGTGCTGTACGGTGATTTGCACTGGTTGCTTAACTTAAGGGCTTGAGGCCTTGATAATGAATCTGATGCCAAACAAGCCAGTTAGTCAGCCAATGGTAACTTTTATTTTCACCTCTTTGCTTGATTATGTAGCTGAATGATAGCGTTTAGATAGATAGTCGTTTATCAGTCCTGACGGGAAACAGCCACAAGTCACATAAAATACAAAAACAAAATTTCATACTACACAGTCCAAGAGGCTGAAGTAACTTCTTTATCAGTAAGATTACAAACCTTGGACAACAACAAATCCTCCAAATGGAAAAACAAAAATACATAGTCTGTTCATGAGGAAGAAGAAACATTTGTTGATGCCCCTGTATCAGCCGTCCATGGCCTCCAATACGTTACAAAGCACTGCTGAAAAATAAATCAGATTCATGATGTGACAACACCATGGTTAAGGTGTGGTCAGGTTTATGCACAAAAGTTTTTTGGCCAATTTTAGGGGAAAAATGGTTGAGTTTGGGTTGAAATAATTACTGTTAGGGTTAGGGGACAGTTGTCGTCATGGTTACAATAATAAACACGTGGTTAAGGTTAGGGAACGATGGCGGTCAAGTTTCAAAAGAAACAAGGTTAGCTGTAAGTTGGAGCCAAATGCGGGCCCTAAGCAAGATTTTCTAATCCTAATTATACCACTGTCTCACATACTGTACATCATCATGTATATTCAAGCTTTATTCATAGAAAACGTGCACTATGGGTTGGTTTCCTTCCAAATGTGGACCAAATGTTTACCAATTTTGGTCAAATTTGCTCAAAATAATATTCCGCTGCAATTATGTGATTAGGAGATGCCATTTAAACCATTGCAGAACCAGAGGGTTCAATGAGATGTTGCAATTAAAAGAGCATCAGTCAAAAAACAAAGTAGAAAACATTATGGAAATGTGCTATTTATATGTGTTTCATGTAGTAAATTAAGGAACCTAACAGTCTCATCATCAGAGAGCAAAAGCTTAAGTTAACGTTTAGTCCATAATCTCCTGTAGTTTTTCAACTAGCTTGAGATCTGGTGACTGCAAAGGCCATAGCATATGATTCACATCATTTTCATACTCATCAGTCCATTCCGTGACCCCTTGTGTCCTATGGATAGGGCCCACGCCCGTCGGGATAGAAATTTTTCATCATAGAATAAAGGTGATCACTCAAAACGTTGTATTGATTTGCAGTGACCCCTTCCTCTAAGGGGTCAAGTGGACCCAAACCACACCAGTAAAATGCCTGCCACGGCATAACAGAGCCACCAGATCCCCTCCTTGTAGGGGTCAAGCATTCAGGCCTGTACCATTCTTTTTGGCGTATGCCACACATCCACTCGCCCACTTGTCGAGAATATGGTGAAGGATGACTCATCTGTCCATATAATTTTTTTTCCACATCTCTGTAGACCAGTGGCTTTGGTTTTTGTACCACTGAGCTCTTAAATGTGCATTCATCTTTGTAATGAGGGGTTTATGCACTGCAGCCCTGCTATAATATCCCTCTCTGTGTAATTGTGGACGGACTGTTCTCCCTGACGCAGTCTGATCACGTCCTGCATTGACATTTTCAGTCACCTGAAGACTTGTTCTTCTCTTTTTCCTTACGTATTGCACTAATGCATGCGCATCACAGTTATCAAATATGCCCTGTTAACTACAGTTTCCTATTTACTGATGTCTTTCACACAGATCTAAATGCAGACGTCCCTTTAGTCACTGTTCCTATTGAAACACCAGCCAGTTGATCTTGGTCTTTGTTACTGAAGCTCCTACCATCTGTGCCCCAACAGTGAAACCTCTTCTAAAGTCACTTAGATCTTTTCCTCTTGCCATCTTGATACAAAATCAACTGGTCCTGCTCGGGATTTTCATACATGTCGCAGACCATGATTGGATGTTAATTTCTTAATTTGCTTGATGGCTTAATTGTACCATGCAGTGCACCTGTGTGGAAGCGTCTGCATTCGTTAAGTTTTTTCACTGATTTATTCAAGTTTGTCTTTTAATTTGTCACGTATGTCTGTGTCTTTGGTAGTTTTTTTCTTCTTTTTTTTTTTTTTTTATTGCATCCAGACCTCGACAAAGGCAGGATGAGACTATACAGGAGCTGTTGCATGTCTTCTTCTAAGCCTCCAACTCGAGTAGGAACAGAGTAGCTCAGACAAAGATAAAGCTGTGCAGCTATCTGCTTACCATAATCTATAACCTATAAAAAGAGAAGAAAAGACTCCTGGCCATTCTGTTCCTTAACTCTGTTATCATTCTTCAAAACTGAGCTCTCCTGCTTTCTTTCTCGCTCCAAAGCTGTTTTATTGTATTGTCATGAGGAAGTATTCTTATTGTATGTATTTTTTATTATTATATTTCATTGTCTGTGGAGAATTCCCACACTGACGGTCTGGTGAACAAAGGCAATGAGGTGGTTTTGATAAAGACACACATTTTGAGTTTGATGGGGCACTATCTGCCCTTTCTGTGTGATAAGTCAGTCTTCGGTGAAAAGTGGATTAGAAAAAAAAAAAAAAAAACTGTATATGCCACAATCTATTCAGTCTCTCGAAGTTGCAGACAGCAGAATAAAGGCCAAATTCCATAAAGTCTTTAAAAGTAAAATAAAAAGTTTTCCTTATTATCTAAAGCTAACAAGTTTAAATGTAACAGACCTTTAGTAGAAAGACTCAGTGGACACATTACATTTGGTGTTGTTTGGAAGGACAGGCCTGTGTACACTCCTCTCCTCTCCTCTCCTCTCCTCACTGTATCTCTCCTCCTCTCTGTTACAAATGGCCCCACGTAGGAAATGAGAGGATTGTTATTTCAAACTTAATAATGTTGCACGACTCCATCAAGACAACGCTGCTCTATCAAACTCCCACAATCTCTAGAGATAATTTAATCACCAAATGCCAAACTGCCACGCCACATTTAGGTGTAATTTTCATCCATGCAAAGGTAATTTGTTTCAGTATTATGAATTAATTAAAGCCTAACGAAGATGGAGAAGGCTGCAGAATGTCTAATCAACAGGCCCTTGAAGACTGATTGATTCTCTCTCCTCCACACTCTGGCCTATCATGCTTTGTCCTCCTTGTTGTCACGTCTTCTGCTGCTTTTTTCTGCCATGGCTCTACTTTTTTTTTTATCCTCCCAGTGACTCTCTTTGCTTCCTTTTTCAATCAGCTTTTCCACTGTGTTCATGTTTGCGATGATCTAGACGTCAAAAAAAGCAGAGGTGAGGTCCCATTCACTCGGTTATCTGGTCTGGTCTTTGACTGACTAGTTTCCAGCAATGACTACCTCTTGCTGCATCACACTTAATTATTTTTAGTCTTCCTTGCAGCTTTTCTTGTTCAAATGCTTTATGGCTTTTGTTGACATTTAAACAGCCCTCAATGCATTCCTTATTCCTATATATGCCAGAGTGAAATGCATCGGGGTGGAGCCATGTGTCACTCAATCATTCTTGCAGCTGCTTGTCCCAGGGGCCCAAGACTTTGTTTGCACATACATGAACAAGCCGCAGGGTACCTGAGAATGTCCTTTTCACCCCTAAATACTCACTCACAGATGTACAGCAGAGTCAAAAACACACTACACCATAAATCAAGGTTAGAACATGGCAAAGTCATATGCAGACAAGCCCTTCTCACACACACACACAACACACACACACACACACACACACACCTCACATATCAGGTGTTATCTGTGTTTCAGATCTGCAGGCTTGTGCACTGTGTATGGTTTCTCTGAACTACACACACACACAAATAAAAGTGCTCACGCCCAGACACATACAGTAAATACAACAAATACCTTCTCATCTACCAATAACAACATACCTCACATCCAGTCCTTGCTAGAGTAAATATTTATACTGCATGCTTGAGATATTCAGGGCATGCTACGTGGTTGAGACAAAAGCATAGTCAGTCTAGGTTAACAGTGAATGAATAAAGCCCGTAACACTGCTTTTGCAAACACCACAGACACAATCGGGGATTACAAAAATGCTGAAAAGACGGAGTGTCTTAACTTTCAGCCAGTGCGAGTCGTGTATCCAACATGGAAAGGTGAAGAGACAGAGATAGCTGTAGGTGCATTCCTTTACTGGACTGTATAGAGAGAGAGAGGGAGGGAGGCAAAGAGGGTGGTGACAAAGAGAGAGAGAGACAGACAGACAGACAGAACAAGGGTGAGCAGAGGCTGGGGTCAGAGTGAAACTGGTAGAGCTTGGATGAATCAACTCTGTAAAACAAACATTGTTTAGTGATAGGCACCAGGGTGTGTTTGGGTCTGTTTGTGTATGTGTTTATTTAGGCTCTGTGAGGCACCATGGGAAATGCAACAGGGAGTGTCACCAGACAAATAAAACATCATAACTTACGCACTCACACGGGCCTCTGTCTAAAGGGTCGGCTCACACAAATGACAAAAAAACATTTTTCCAAATTGTATTACGCCATGCAGAGTGTTTTGTTTTAACTTGCCAAAGTTTTGAAGTAACTCCGACCTCCACTTTAGTTCAAAGGATCTGACTGCACTTACATTTGGGACTCTTAAAGCACTGCAGATTTTGAAAAAGTCAACAGCAGCGTGTCAAAAAAAAAAAAAACCCAATAATAATATCTGTCTGATAGTGTGTGTGTGTGCTGTGACGTTTGTCCATTGTCCACACTGCTGTAGTTTTTTTCAAGTGCATTTTTTGGATACTTTGAGCACCATAAACCATAAATATTCACCCAAATTTTTACTCAGTGGTGGCAGTTTTCAGAACTTCAGCATATGAGGCACTAGGTGTATCTTCAATGATGTTATTTAAAAAGGAGCCAGAAGCAGCAGCTGGTGGATTTGTGCATGGTGCAGTCAGTAAATGATTTACATTTTGCCATCATACCATGAACAGCAATGATCTGATTTCATGTTACCCACACCTGTTTGTAGGTGTCTGCACAACAGCAGGGCACAGGATTTGGTTACCTTGCTGAGAAGTTGGAAGTGTGCATCCTGTCCCCAGCAACTCTTCATGCAACTCCTCAGTGTGACTGCTCCTTCTTGTTCCACTTATAACTGATCTGCAGTCAAAATGTACACAAAACAGCAGGTTTTTTTTTTGTTTTGTTTTGCAGATGCATTTTTGTTGAACAACTGCTGTCAGCACTAACCTGACAAGCACATAGCATTTCTTGTAGAAGCCGCCCCACGCCTCGCCAGGTGCAAGCCTTTAAAGTGAAGCGGCAGTAGAAGGGAATGTTTGGCTTGTGTTGGCAGTAACTTGATGTACCTCTAAACTAATACAGCAGAGTGAACAGTAAACACTGAGGCTGACATCAATGAGAAAAGGTTACAGTAAAAACAGTGATGCTGGATTACATGTGTGCATCACTCTTTCGTGCCTAAGTAGTCAATTTGAATCCAGAGCAAATTGCTGACACTGCCACTAACAATGAGAACTACTCTATATAGAGGTAACTCTTCAGTATAAATGCACTGCTGAGAAAATGTTGACCATAAATAGTATCACAAACTGGGTCTGATTCTATTGATGTGCAACAACGTTTGTTTTCTTCTGTTTCTAAAGATTTAAATCCCATTTTCCCTTGATTAAAGTATGAATGTGTGCGTGTTTGTGTCTACGTGCAGTTAAAATGAGCCCGGGATCTCCTGCTGTTAATCATACTGCGGTGACACAAAGCAGATGACCAATTAAAAATCCTTGGGCAAATACCCAATCAGAGCTGTGCTCTGAGGGTCTTCCACTCCACATTCTGCCACTGCTTTTTCACAGCCCTTTTCCCTTTCCGTTCTCTCCATCACGCTGAGCGACAGGGGTCTTTTCACCGCACGCGGACACACACACACACGCACACATGAACGCATACAAAAAAACACATGCACACACGCACACATGAACGTAGTGCACCTTATTACTCTTTATTAATCTGCGGGGTGTTAATTGAAACCCCCCTGAGTCTGAGCTGTACCTGCATTCCCTCTCTCATTATCAGTCAAGGTGCCTTTGGGGGAAACAGAGAGGGGGGATGGTGGTGGAAGGAGAGGAGTACAGTGTCTCCTGTGACAGGCCAGTTGTACATCCACAGATCCGACTGAATTAAACTTAGCAGCCAGTTGGTGTCCTCTTCCGTCAGTGAAAAAAAATGACGCCTGGAGCAAAATATATGAATCCACGAGTCCGGTGTGTTCAGTGTGTTCTGGGGTTGTTAGTAGCGGCCTCCCTCTCCCATCAGTCTTTCTTCCTAACCTGCATGTGACCAGGTAGATGAAGTGCATGAAAATCCCTTGAGCTGTGCAGTTATTATCAAATGCATTCGTCTCAGTCCTTCTTATCCATTTGTAGACAAACTTTACACTGCTCATATCGTAACAGCTAAACCATGAATGAAATCTCAAGAGCTCCCCAGAGCTAATATTTCATGTCTGTTGTTGACACAGCAATAAACACAAATATTCCAAATGTGGGTGCAGTTTGTAGAGACTGACTTCTTTTTCTCCCTTTTATAAAGCTGTCAAAACACCAGTTATCAACCAAGGTCTACTGACAAGCGACACAATTTCTCAGATTTCCCTCTGAGTGTTATTTTTTTTTTTTCGTCAGAACGAGCACTGTTTTGATTCAGTTTTTTTGTTCTGGATGATTACATTACCAGATTTTTGCTGGTTCCACATGTTGAAGTTAATAACGGTTAAAACAAAAAAAATCTGCTGTAACACTCACAACACAATGAATGTGTTACGAGACTGCTGTTGCAGTGACGGTGTTTGATGGCTGAAAAGAAATAAAGCAGGAAAGGGGGGGGCGCTCTTAAAACACACAAGTCAAGTAATATTATGTTAAAGGAATGGCCTGGCTGGGACAGGTTTAATTAGACATACAGCATGAAGGAGCTAATAGGTGTTTAATAATGCATAGTATTTAAGAAGGAGTGCAGCTGATCAGCAGACCCGGAGGTTGGCATTTCTGCTTGGTTTTCATCTGCAGTGGAACATTTGATGATTGGTGTGTTTCTGCTTATCACAGGTGTCGAGACAAGCATCTTCTTCGACTGTTGTCATTAGTTATGGTCCAGCCTTACACTTTGAAACTAGGTCAGGTTTCAGTTTACACAGGCATCGCACACTGGCTTTTGAAGTGCATATACAATTCCAAGAAAGGAAAGTGTGTATGAGTAAATTGTGTGCTTGTCTGTGTGTGTGTGTATGTGTGTGTGCACACATGAGCATGCATGTGCACCAGGAGAGAAGAGGATCCGATTAGTACTACTCTGAAAGTAATTACCTTAATTAAAGCAGTAATGTGTGGAGACGGGGGGGAGGAGACGGGGAGAGGAAGGGGGGTGGGCAGAGGAGAACCTGCCATCTTTTATGGGGCAGTTTAGGGACTGTGTGATTTAAGGGGCACAGTCAGCAGTGGGCAGAGAAGCAGAGAGAGAGAGGGAGGGAGGGAGGGAGGGAGACAGTTGGGGATGAAAGAAAAGTGGGGGTGAGTGAGGATAAAAGAGGGGTTTTGTTATGGGAGGATAGAGGGAGGTGAAACAGTGAGTGAAGGATTGTGGGAGAAAAAAACAAGGTCAGTTCTTACAGAGATCTGGCCGAACAAGACAACTTTATTTCTCCTCATATATAATTTTCTTCTCCTGTCAGCAGACGTTTGTTTTCAGCTCATCTCCAACTGTACTTTCCTTACACTGACGTAAACACACACTCTTAGACCATGAACGCCACATGAACGCCATCCACGCAGGAACCAATCCACAGTGTGTAACGGAGGCTACACACTGTCTTGCATCATGTTACAAAGTGTACAAATCTCAACTTATCTGACCCGGAATATGACTGATTACTCAACTGTGTTGTGGCAGATGCACTTCCTCCATAACTTATTTGCACGCTACCACACACACACACACACACACACACACTTACTGTACAAACCAGCCAGTGTCGTGGTTGCTTCAGATATTGTACAGTTTATTTCACAAGCATGTGTCTGTGGTTTTGTGTTAGAACCAGGTAAAGCCTGCAGACCTGTGTACAGAAGCGTCACCGTAGGTCGCGGTGGAGGTTAAGCACACATTCAACGTCATTTGAAAACCACCTTTAAAAATCTGAAAAGGCATTCAGATTCCCCTTGGTTGTTGATTCTTTTTTTTACATTTTCTTTGTAAATCCTCATTTTGTCCCCAGTCATGCCTCACTGGACTATATATGTTCTTCATTTTTTTTCTTTTTTTGGTTTGTTTTCTCCAACATTTTCCACTATTTTACAGTCTTTTCTTCGCCTGTGCCACTAGATATCTCTGCCTCACTTGCTTTATCTGTGATAAAATATTTTCCTATATTTTGTAAGGTTGAACATTCATTGTTGTGCATTTTATTCTCCGTATTGTCCAAGGCCCCACAAGGCCCCGCTCCGCGGTCTGTGTCTTTGTGTGTGAACTTGTGTCTGTGTGTTAATGTGTATATCATCGGTTCTGCAGAACCAGACAAAGGGAAGGAGAGCGTCTCACACATTTGCATGAGTTGGAGGTCTCATTGTAACTGTTTGATAATGGAAATCAAATAACAACCTACGAAGTACAGTCAGTGCCATGTCCTCGCAGCAGATACAGCATACAGGTGTGTGTGTGTGTGTGTGTCTGTATGTGTGTGTGTGCGCATGTCAGCATTTGAATCGCAAGTGAAATAACATCTTTGTGATAGAGTGATAATGAAAATAATAACATCCCTGACAAAATATTCATAAAGGTAATGATGAATGCCATATTTCCCAGAGAGATACATCAGAGGCGTCTTGGTTAAAAGAAAACAGTGGCCAGCGTCTCCCACACCCTCAAATTATCTGCCGCTTTCACATTTCACTGATAGCATAGATGAGAGCTGAGGAAAATGGACACACAATTATGCTCACTTGTCGTATATTAATACTGCTTCTTGACATCTTCCATGGACCCTGAGCTGTCATCTCTTTGTCTGCTTTAATTGAAAATTAATGGTTAGTGTGTTGCCAAGGCAACCGCGGCAGTGGTGGTGGGTAGCAAGCCACATTCAGACAGACACCAGTGGCATTGTTTGTCCTGTCTGACCTTGGAAGTCAGAAAAAAAGAAAGAAGAAAGGCAGAGGAGGACAAAAAAGACATTAAAAAGAGAATAGAGAGGTAAGGGTTGAATGTTGTGCATTGGAGCGAGGGACAAAAATAAAATAAAGTTATTGTGGTCGTGTTTTGGCCAGGCAGAGAGAAAGAAAACCGCGGTAGGGGTGACTGAGGAGGAGACTGAAGATATGATGTCAAAATGCCAAATGGGGAGAATTATGTTTGAGTAAGAAAGCAGAAAAAGGCCTGGTGATTCTTCTCTGGAGCGACAGGATTACCTTTGTGCTGATGGAGTCAGAGGGCACCTTACGGCCCCATAATCATCTGGACACAGGTGTGGGAGCGAGCGAGTGCGAAAGAGAGAAATTGTATGTGTGTGTAGAGGTGTGCGTGGACATGTTGGTCCTAATGTTTACAAATCCATCAGTGTGCACCCCATGCCAAATGGACACTGACTTAGAGGCCAGGCATCTGTAGATTGACATCAGACAATCTACTCCAGTGGCGAGCTCGGTGGGCCAAGATGAGACGAGGCACAAAGGGTTACAGTGGACGTGATGGAAAATCATTTATAAAAAAAGAAATAAAACATCATTTCTATAAAACATCATCATTTATAACACTGATTTACTCTCAAAAGATGGCAGTGGGTATGGTACTTTTCATCATTAGTGGAAAAAAGAGTTTTGGAGAAAATAGATTGGTACAACTGAATAGCTGTTCAAGTGGCATTCTTAGAATTTAATTCATAGAATAGAAAAGAAAACTTCAACATGATTTGCTTCAGCAGATGATGTATGTTAGACTGTACTCCTTAATTCCCCCCCCCCCCCCCCCCCCCCCCCCCCCCCCTTATTCTATTTTTGTGGGATGCTGGGTAAATACTGGATGCTTCCAAAATCAAACATTTTGAAATGCACCAAATATTGGCTCCGTAAATGTTTTACTTCAAGCAAAATCAAATCAAGAGACAGTATTTTGGTTACAGTAACTATTCCATCATTTCTACTTTTCCAATGGCCTTCAGTGTTGAAGGTTTTATGTTCACAGACACAAAGTTCTTACCGTCCAGGCGTGGAGGTAACAGTGTTCATGCTCATGTGTTAACAAAGCAACATTCAAAGAGAAATTTTCTCCGACTTGCCTTATAACCCTTTAGACGCACATGGTGCAGAAACAGATTTTGATCCAGAAAATTGTACACTTCCTCTCTTAAGTCGCAACAAGTTGTAGCACAAAAATAATATTGATCCTTGATGATTTGATGCAGCTGTGTTTGCAGTTGGTTTGGCTTGTATGTTAGAAGGACAGGACACTGGCATGATTGCAGTTTTGTATGTTATGGGGGAGTTTGACAATAAGGAGCAAAAACAAATATTAGAAATCAGTTTGATGTCAAATTATTGTCTCATCTTGACTTTGCAGGTGACATTAAGTAATGACCTCCTGGATTTTTTATCTGTATATAAAATAACCTCATCAAGAAGATTTGGAAAAATAACTTTAAATACCTGTTCTAAATCACTATTCCTAAAAAAGTTAAATATTATTCAAAAACCTGCTGCACACAGTTAAACACCCGTCTTCTCTCAGCTTTCAGTTGTGCTTGCTGGATGCTTTGTTGAGCTTTTCAAACTGTAACTCAAAGGGTGAATATTGTCACAAAATTTGGGTGTCTAGAGTAAATAAAAGCACAGCAATGCTTCATAATGTGGTGGGTTGAGTGGATCCTTGGTGATTAGTTTCTTGGTTCAGTCGTACATTGCGAATTCCCAGTTTAAAGTCCTCTCTAGACTTCAGTAGAACAACATCCTCTACGGGAACAAAACTTGTGTATATTTACAAGCGTTTGCTTGAACACAGCTCAAGTACGCCCAGAAGCCTTGGTGCTCCTGTGAAAAGATGTGTTTGAATGAATCATGGCGCATGTGCAATGTATTTCCAAAAACATCTAGCTGCCAAGCACACTCTCTACACCGCATACACAATAGTGCAATTCTAATAGTTTGGAGGCTCCTAAAATGTGGACTGACAACAAACCATCCCCATGTGTACTTCAGACCAAAAAAAAAAAAAACGGTAGGACAAGATGGCCAGTAACACACAGGAATGGGTCACAGTTTATGGCAATACAAGTATATCCAAATGTTCAAATTATGTTGAAGAAGCCCAGCATGTTCTGCTTAGTCATACTGACCCATTAGCATCAACAGACACTTGATATATTCTCTTGTGATGCTCTGCCAGGCCTATTCTGCAGACATCTCTACTTCTTGCTTTTTCGCTTTAAGTCTGGTCTATTTTTGTGGGCGGCATTATTTCCCACACTTAGGGTTGTTCTACTCCGTTCACTAGGGGTATAAAGACTAACCAATGTGTAGTGGTGTATTGTAGCATAGCACTACTTCGAAAGTGCACTGGCCCAGAACTTCTTTCCACTGAATGCAATTACTGCAGGATAGCCAGTTTTATTTATATGGCTATGAGGTCATATCACATTTATTTTATAGTAGTTTATTTATTTATTTATTTTAATTTTTTTAATTCAGATGGATGACACTGATCCAGGAACTGTAAGAAACAGGGGTTTGTTGGCAGCATTTCAGTGGAAAAGAAATCCTTCTTGGGGATGTGCCAAAACATCTCCCAGTACATCACTACCAATACTGTGCTCTTCTCGAATGTTGTTGCAGTAGTAGACATTGTTTTCTTAGGAATATCCGATTTAGTTCTTGAAATAAAAATAGTTATACAAAGCTAATACACTTTAATTCCCGAACAAGTAAAAATCAGGTCCTCTTAAATTTGAACTGAATCAGTGTCAGATTTCACCTTAGGCAAATTATGTTGTATTGTATATGAATACTGTGCTGGTTTGAATGGAGATGTCAGAATGGCCTGTGTGGTGTGTTGAATTGCAAGTCTAAATTAGAGTGAAAAAAAAAAAACATGGACTGAAGGGGTTAAATGGTCATGGGCAAACGTTTTGTTGCAGTACTTTTTTGCCATTTATGGAGGTTGGGAAAAGGAGTTTGATTGAATATTGGAGCTGCTGTCTCAGTCAAAGATATGATGAACAGAGATGGAGAAGTTTGAATGCATTGAAAGAACTTTGAAGGTGCTGGTGACGTCTGCACTGGTCGACCAACCACCCCGACCTGTAAGGTGTGTGAGGTTAATGGCATGGTTGATTATTGTGTAACACATTGAAAAATATGCCCTGGGAATGGGACTGTTGATGCTGGACACTGTCGGGAAATGGAATCAATAATTAGTCTTTTTCAATGGAATGAAGCTGGACGGATGCAGTGAAACTGGAAGGGAGGGCTGGTAAATGGTTTGTAAGCTTAATGAAAATGGCTTATGTCCTGACTCCTGTCAGGACATAAGCCATTTTCATTGCTATGTTACAACTGGCTGACCCAATAGGAGAGTTTGAAGCAATTAGGCTTGAAAGGAGAAAAATAACTTCCACAGAGTTGTTCAGCAGTCAGAAGAATCACAGCAACACTCATGTTAGTTTTCGTGTTTAAAAACTGATTAATAAATAATCTTGTAAAATAATACATACATTACAGACAGTGAGCTAACAAGAGTGCAAAATAATGGCTGAAAACTAGGAGGCACGAAGCTTAAAGGTGGACAAATGACTTGTGAACGTCATTTCAAACTACCCAGATTAACAGTTATCAATATGGTGGAATAACAGTCCAAAACAGTGTAATATGAGTTGTTTTTACAGGGTGAGGGAAAACCCTTATATACATGGGGAAGTCCCAACCTGTCCTTTAAATCTTCATTTACATTTTCTGAAACCACAGCAGCTGTTAACACCAGATTGTCTTGTGATTGCACAATAAATACATTTCAGAGGTGATAAAATTGCACTTCATGTTCAAAAGTCCATTTTTTTTTCATAGCATCTAATACATGCTCCTAATTACAGTACCTCAGTGTGATAGAGACATGTGATCATCTGAGCCACAGATGTTGATGATGAGGAACAAGCACTTTCAGTGATATGACAGAGCTGACAGACTGAGGTCGCTCAAAAGTCTGTGCGCGCACATAAATTAAATGCACATCCAAACATGTGTAATCATGTTTAGCTCTGTCTCTCATGACATGTATGTTTGCTTTGATTAATTGATAACAATAGCTCTAATGAAATACATTACCAGCAAACAGGCCAGCATCAGCATGTTTAGAAAGTGAAATTGCATTGCAATCAGTGTAGATAAAATGCCCATGGGGAAGAGTTTGTGCCTTATTTAGGACAGATTTGTGATTCTGTCATGACTGTGACTGAACTGACAGTTCAATTTTCAACATAGCCAATGGTAGTACACACACACACACACACACACACACACAAAATTAGAAAAAAAAACTTGACTCATCATCTGAAACAATCAGCCTGTGACACTGAGCCACCTGCACACTGAGACACCTGGTGCTCCTACAGCCTACAACAAGACAGCAGAATGAACAACTATTACGAACGCTTCATCTAAAGACCTTGCATATAATAAATCTATTCACCAAAAATTCAAAAGCAGTGATCTCATTAAATCCACCTAAACACTGCAACAGTTCCACAGCAGAGCAATACAAATACGTAAAAGTAACTTAGATAAATTGCAAAAACAATATCTTCTGTCTTCAGCGATGACACATTCAGGTACTCTATACAAATAAACACTTATGCTCAGTTGGCAGCGTGATTCTCAGCTCATCTAGTGGGCACAAGCAGTGTTTACTGGGAGTGTTATATCCGTGCCATAGATGTGAACTGCCACTGCACTTATCTCCCCAGTTATACTTAAGAAATAAAAGTAACAATTTTATTTTATATTAAAATATCAAACCGTTTTGTTGCATGTGCTGACGCATGTACAGCTGCCGTCGATGCCTGACACAAATTTCAGTACTTGTGAAACGTCAATTAGCAAATCTTATTTGAGTCAGAAGAAGATGTGAAAATGTGTTGTGTGTATCAAGTGCGCTGAACAGAGCTGAGGTTTTCTGTCATGGCACAAGGGGGAGAGAGTCAGGGAAGCAGGAAGTGATGCGTGTTGATCATATGGAGGGCTGAGGTAAGGGACTGGGGATGCAGAAAGAGGGAGAAGATACAAGAAAGGAAAAGAGGGATGGATCACTTTCCCATATTGCATGTGTAGCAGAATCCATCATCTTGGGGAGCCAGATGTGCGTCATTCACATCAAACTTTCCAAATTAAAGGGCCACCTCACCCCTCCACTCCCCTCTCTAATCCTCTCTCCATCTCTCTTACCATTAAGTACCACTGTGTGCTTTTACACAGACACGCCAGCACACTTAAACGCAAAAATGTAGACTCACATGCGGTACACGCGTACAAACATACATACTTGGTAACTTCTTTCTCTTCTTTTTTCAAAGTGAAGTTGCTGAGAGGGCTCATTTATGGTGTTTTGTAACAGCAGTGTAGCCTTAGGATGCAACACACGCGGCATTGTGGTTATCTTATCTGGTGTGAAAAGGGGTGGTGAATGTTATTTGCATGCTGCATTGATGTTCAAATAGCAGTTTGAATGCTTCCTCAGCATGGAAGGACTGTGATTGTATGGTTGGCGAGCAAACAAGTGTATCAGATGATATCAGCCTTGGCCTACTTTACTATCCTGGGTGAGACATATGAGTCCGTGCCATAAAAACTTCCCTCAGCTTATACATACGTCTGTCTCCAACTCCACCATCGGCTCTCCTCAGTAACGTACGTATGCGTGCGTGTCTGTGTGTGTGTGCGAGTTCCTCGACCCTGCGTCTTTATGGCAGTGATATGTTAAGTACCTCATATTACAGTCATAAAAAAGAGGTCTGTAAGTTGCTTGATGCAGTTTAAAGCTGTAGAGGTAATGCCGCAAATCACCCTCTGTTCTTGAGCCTGACATGCACCAACACAGACGCACACTCGATCCTGTTTGAGCGGCTGCCAAAGGCCCTGTCTTGCCTTTCATATGTACACAAAATGACAAGAGGGACGGGAGAGGATAGGACAGGAGACAAGAGGACAAGAGAGGAACAGAAACAAGAGGAAAGATGAAAGGAAAGGTGGAAGCAAGACAGTAATAAGGAGTAGAAAGTGTCTGAATTGTAAATGAGCAGACGCCACTCTGACAGCGAAGCAACCGGACAGACACATGATGGAGCTTTCATCCCTCACCGTACTGTGTCACCGGCACGTTAAACAGAGAGTCAGAGATATATTTTCTTATTTTAGGTCCAATTTCCCCGGCATTGGAGGGCACACGACAAGTGAAAAAGCAGAGACACACACTCCTACTACAGAATCTTTCTCTCTCCGTCTATCACACACACACACACACACACACACAGACACACACATACACACAACTATAGCAAGGAGACCAACTTTTCCTTTCTTTGAGGGAGTTCTCTTTAGCCGTGCTGCCAGATGAGGTTTGATACCTGCGATTCCACAGTTAATCCTGGTTAGAATTTAAATAGAAGGGAAATTATTGTCTTTCTCTTACTTCCCTTTCCTCACTTTCATTTTCACTCTGTCTCCCTCTCCCAATCTCACTCCCTCTCTTTTCTCCAGCACCGAGTGCAAGGGGGAAAAAAAAGAAAAAAAAAAAGCCTGACCTCTGCGTTTTCTCCCGTCCTTAAGATTGGTTTTAAATACTCAGCAGATTAAAGCACAGGCATGAAAGCTCACATTAGCCATATATTTAAAAATCCCCCTGGCCGATAATCCATGTATTTGTCAGAATCAAACACAGGGGAATAGAAAAGGGACCAATGACATGATGAGTAGCCTGAGCCAGACGTATTGTGAAGGGGAATTAGAAGGAGAGAGATACATTTAGCAGAATGTGGCCCAAGAAGAAAAGTCCTTCAGTATGATTATTGAAATTCACTCAAGACTGGCTCACGTGAGCGTTTGACAGGACAAAAAGCACCGTGGCAATTTGACAACCTCTGATGCCCTTCACTGTCTCTCTCACTCTCTTTCTTTCTGTCTCTGCAGTGCACACACACACACTCATATGTAATGATGAAAGACTGATAGAATCTAATGTGCCTTTTTTTACATGCTGTAGGATGTGTTATGGTAATTGTTAATATGCCACTATGCTGGAAATTTCAACCTTCACAGAACCAAGAAGAAAAAGAAAAGAATATGTTTGTGAAAATAGTTTTTACAGTATATAGACTAACATAGTTTCAGTATTTTTTTTCTAATTCATCTCAAGCTTTTTTTTTATTATCACAGTCCAGTTTTTTATTGCAAATGTTAATTTTGATGTTATTATATAAAGCTGAAAATATGCATGCATATTTGAAAGGCTGGAGAAATCTGCATTTGTATTCCTGTCCATCTGCGGCACATGTTATGGTCAGTGTCAGTATTTTACAGTCAGGGTATACTGACAAAAAAAGTTAGAGTTAGAGTCATAAACAGTCCCCCTCTACGTCTGCGTCAGTGAAACCACTGATGTTGCTTCTTGTTTCTGTGTGTTTTCTTGAAGCTGGCGAGAGGAGTTAAAGAAGAGAAGATGAATAATGTGGAGAACCAAGATGTGTAGGTCAAAAGAAATCATTGAGCCTTTCATAACCGTAGTTCACATACACAAACAGACCCTGCAGATGTTAATAACCAGTTATAGTGAATTCTAGATCAAAACTTATATGGGAAAAAAAAAAAACATATTGCATTCAATGATGTGAAGCCTCCAAGGTTGTGAAAACTTCAAATACGATAAACGGTTTTATTTTATTGAGCTCAAATGAATGAACTTGTCGTTTTTTTGAAGAGAGCTTTCGATGACACAAAGAGGACAAAAAAAAAAAACTGTGATGCATTCTTGAAAGATTATGGGGAAAAGGTGGCTTATTTTAAAAAAAAAGAAAGAAAGAAAACGAAAAGAAATCTATGTATTTTCAATGTCAAAAGCATGTGTTTGGTTGTCATTTCTTTGAAGTATGTCAAAGGGAAAGGAGTTCTGCACCCGAGTGGAGATTTAGGTGGTTGTTGTAGCTTCTATGACCTGGTGGTACTTATCATTATTTATATTATCATTGTTTTATTCTTTGCACTTTGATGTTTTTAAATTTTGAGTACCTTTGTTAGTTCATTTCCTTCACATATTCATGAATTAACCACATAAATTCTACAAAAATGCAATGATTTTTACCGCCATTTTTCGTTTGTTTTTTTGTTTTTTTTAATAAATGCTCCCTATTTTTTACTTTGTTCCTGTAAAACAAATACTTCTCCCTGCCATCTGTGTCAACCTATTGCCACATACATGATAGAGTCTTGAGCTGGTTATTGTATCGGGGCTGTTACATATGTCAGCTTAACACTGATGGCCGCACTAATGTGACAGAGCTCTCTGGGTTACATCTCTCTCTGCTGCATTAAAAAAAAAAAAATCTTCTACTACGGTAGAGAAGCACCACACATCATATCTTCAGAAAACACACACACACACACACCAAAAAGATGGCTAAAGAAAGCCAGTCCTATCGTATCATTCCTCTCCATCCCTCCATCCGATCCTCTCTCTCATTCCTTGGACCAGTCACTGACAGCACACAATGCAGAGGTAAAATCATATAGGCTTTTCCACATCTTTCTGTGAGTGAATGTGTGTGCATGTCTGTCTGTGTGTGTGTGTGTGCGCAATGCTTTCGGAGACAAAGACCCCTGCTGTAGGGAGTCCTGTGGGAAAGGCGTGCGGCCGGAAGATGTGAGAGCGCCGGCGAGTGATAATGTCAGCTGGAGAGATACGGCGTGTCATTTTACACAACCACACATCAAAAAAGACAGTGGGGGGAGAGAGGAGAAGACAGCATGTCATTTGTTTGCTTTGATACAAGATCGCACTGAGGGAGGCACTGGAAAGCTCTGCAAATGTGTGTGTGTGCGCCTTTTTGCCTGTTTGTATGTCCTGCACATGATCAGATGAAGAGTCAGAATTTCAGGGTTATTTCCTCAGAGCCTTCTATTAAGTTACACCTAAACAGACAGACGCACATGAAGACTGGCACAGTTCTGTCATGTCCGACTTGGGTGTTCTTCAACCTGCATCATGGAGGCCACTAAAACACTGAACACAAACAATTACTGGGTCGACACTGAACCAACTGTACCCAGCACCGATGGCTTGTTTTGGCCCAGTGTTAGACACAACAATGAACATATGATATTCAAAACTGAGAAGGACGCACATGATATTAACAATCAGTGGCAAATAATGATACATAAGCAGTATGGATGGATGTACTCAGATCCTTAAGCAAAAGCATTATAAAAAAATACTGCATTCAGGTAAAAATCCTGCACTCAAAATAACTTGAGTTAAAAGTGTGTATGAGCAAAATGTTACATTATCAAGTGAAAGAAATGCATAAAAATAGTCCACATGACTGAACTACTTAAAGTAACCAGTAGCTGTAGCTGTCAGATAAATTTAGTAGAGTAAAAAGTATAATATTTCCCTCTGAAATGTGGTGGAGTAAAAACATAGTGCCATAAAAATGGAAAGTATGAGTATTTCACATTTGCACTGAAGTACAGTACTTGAGTAAATAAGGAATATAAGATGCAACACAAACTAACAGTAGTCAACAGTTTCCTCTCTTCCCTTTCCTCCTCCACATGTCAGTGTGTAATGTGCTGTGTGATGAAGTACACGTGGGAATACATAGGTGTGTGTGTGTGTGTGTGCATTTCTGTGTGTCACTGCCCCAGATGTGGTCAAATCATATTACTTTATTGCCACATCATAAGAAAAACAAACAGAAATTTGCAGACAGAAATTTCCATGTCTCTTTGACGCACATGTGCAGGCGATCTGCATCTGTTTTGCTGTGTATCCCCCAAACTCCAACTTGTAGGCTGTTTCAGGAAAATCTGGTGTTTGATAACTGTTTTACTGCAGTGGCGTGAGTCCAGTCTGGTGCTTAAAACACAAAATGGCAAAGTAGCAATATTCACTTTCTTAAGAAAGTTCAAATAAGTTGATCTGCATTACAACCAAAATCCTTCTCCATCTCTGATTTAACGGCTACATCGTCAGTTAATCCTTCATCCATGAAGACATTTCTTCCCTTTCTTAAGTAAAGAAAGTCTTTTTTTTTTTTTTTTTTTTTTTTACTTCGACAATTTTCTTTCAAAAGAGAAGTTTTCACCTTTTGAAGATGTTTCTCTGATTTAGTTCCTCAACTTTTCATGGACAGCCTTAACTCTTTTTTTTTCGTAACTTTTTTTTTTGTTTTGTTTTGTTTTTGTAGCGTCTCCGACGTGAGCGCACACCTGTCAGATTTACACACGTAACCTGGCTGGAGACTCGTTCCTGGCCTCGACTGCGGGGTCACAAGTGCTTTAAAATGAAATGAGCCCCTGAGGCATAGAATGAGATCTTCTCTCACTCTCTCGTGCTGTCCCTGCATATGGGAAGAAGTGTGTGAGAGTGTGTTAAAACAGCTTGTTAACACATACACCACTGCCTTGGCTGGGACTCCTTAATTATTCCCTTCCAACTAAAGGCCAAGACAAGGAGAGAGTAGTGATAAACACATTTTCTTAGCATGTCTTTCTCTCTCTGTTCACTTCAGTGTGTGTGTGCGGTTGTGTGCGGCGGAGCAGCTGTGACAGTAAACATGTTTATGAGTGGCTAATAGAAAGCAGGTGGTGATTGGCTGTGATCCTCCCAGCAATCAGTGTAAGTTCAGAGACTAATGCAGATACCACTGTCTGCAACGGGGTCTCACAGACGCACACTCACTCACACGCATGCACACACGTACAGTTCACAGGTACTGCGCTACAGGAGATGAAAAGAAGCTTTGCGTGGACGCGCTCCGTCATTTATTATAGTAATGCACCCAGCCCGGAGATAGCAGTGGTGTTTTTGAGCCACAGTCTGCTGTTGTCTTTGCATAACCACAGAGGCGGCAGTGGTATGTTTGTGTGTGTATGTGTGTGTGTGTGTGGTTGTTTACGTGAGCGTGTGTATACAGCCTTCCCACTTTGTCTTTGTTTGTAAACATACACACACACATGTGTACCAAAGTGGGTGTGGGCACATATAAGCATGTTTGTGAATGTTTGGATAATTTGGTCTGTGCACTGGATTCCTGCTCTGGGTCTGTTTATTTGTATATATATGTGTGTTTGTGTGTCTGTATGTGTGTGTGCGTGCGTGTGTGTGTGTGTGTGTGTGTGTGTTTGAGGCCTCTCCTTGGGTTTGACTCTCAAGGCATTGTGGGGATTTTGTGGGGGTTGTTTGTAAACATCAGCAGCAGTAAGTTTTATTTTATTGTAGCTTTATTTTACGACATTATTCCCAGATGGCTGCTAAAGCTCGCAGCTTTTTAATGCATCTACCACACATTCTGCACTCCCTCGCCTCACTCTCGCCGCCACACATATGCTTTTGCTCTCATACGCAAACAAACAACACAGTCTGTGAAACTGATTTGGTCAGGAATGAGCAGTGAAGAAGAAGACTGTTTTTTTTTTTCTTCTCCCCCACGCATACACACAGGGCAGAATCACCTCTGTTTTAATCAGTCCGAAATCCTGTGTCGAACGGATCAGATTGAGTTATTCAAGTTGGTGGCAGGAGCTTTTTTCCTCATTTTTACCAGCTCTGTGACACTGTGGGTGAGCGCTCCCATATTTCTCTTTAATTAAGCCAGGGAAAACCTTGTAGTACAGCCAACCCAGCTCATGTAGCCACTTATGTTTTAATTTAATTACCTGTCCACTTTGATAATTATTCCCCCTGATTAACAGGGAGAGAAGGGTTCCTAAATGGGAATAGGAGATGGGTGAGAGGGGCCAAACAGCATTTTTCCTCCTTTTGGTAAGAACAAGAATGAGGGTGTTAACTTAAGATGTCCAGGCCAGCTCTATTTTAATCCGGTTTCATACTTGGCCTGCTTCAGTCTGGCCCGGCTCAGCTTTATTCAGGCCGTGCAGAACACAGAGTCCTGCTAAGTTTCCTGCGCGCTGTTTAATCTTGTGATTTTTATGCAACCGCGAGCCAAAACAGACAAACAACAACAAACAAATCATGGTTCTGCAAACAGGCGGGGGTGATTGATATCTTTAGTCAAAATGCCAACAGTTACACAACAACAGGCACAAGGATGATTCAGTCCCTGCTCTCTATTGTGCTTCTCACAGACCTTCAGTTATAGGATGCAGGTTGCTTGTTTTTGTAAAGATATTAAAGTAACCATAAACACACCTGCTGGGGTTTCAGTTATGAACTTTCTTTTAATAATACTGTCAAATTTTTGCAGATCAAACTTGAACGTGTGCCTTCGTGATAACAGCCTCTTAGAAAAGCATCATTCATCACCATCCAGTTGCTCACATTAGCACCTGTCACTTCTCAGGAGATTTACTGGAGACATATAACAAAGTATTCCTGGCAAAAATTTGTCAGACTAAAAAAAAAATATATGGGTGCTCGTATACACTGACACACACAAACACACACCCAAATATTTGCACACACGCACACACAGGGACGCACAGATTTTTTTTAGTGCTATTGATCGTGCTAATGAATGTGTTGTGATTTACTGCAGTCGTGGCCCATTGTTGGGTGGTGCTGTGATGGACTGCCATCATTTTCCAATGGTAAAAGCTTCGATAGTGAAAAAGGCAGGAGGGCAGAATCCCATTTAATGGTCAAAGCAAAATTATTCCAAGATCTTCTTATGAGTTATGGGACTCTTTTTTTTCCCCTTCACTTTTTTTTTTTTTTTTTTTTTAGCGGCGACAGGTATGATGTAACTTCCAAATTTCATCAGAGACAGTAATCTCAACGCTGATTATGCTATCAATTAGTAAATGAATGTGCTCACGAGGACGAGAAAAAAAGGTGGTAATAACTCTGCAAAAGGAGTTGTCAAGCTTCCAAAATACATAAAGGACATAGTGAGTGAGGCAGACAGTAAAATTTATCCAATCACAATATAACTATCTATTTGCAAGGTAAGTGTGTAATAAGAGTGAACCCACTTAAACTGATTTTATACTTTATTTTTTTTTTATTTATTTGTGGAACAGCATTTCTTAGCTTGACGAAAATCTTTCTGGCATAAACCAATCCAGACCATGCAGTATTCAAAATTTCAAGTTATGTCACAATAAGGTCAATAACATTAAAAAAGTAGCCTGTTGTTTGTGAAATTAAGTCCTTTATTTTGATGGTTAGACTACTTGAAAACTTTGTCCTGCTGAGAGAATGGAGGTCATTATTTAATGGCCTGTTATTTAATGTATTAATTTACTGATAAGTCTGAAAGTATCAGCGAAGTGTGGAGAAGCCAACAGTTTCATAGTAGACTGGTTCTGTTTGGGTGATGGTGCTTTGTTTCTGGCTGTTTCTGAGCTCAAACTCTGTGCAGGCTAACATCTGTTCCTCTCTGCCTCCACAATAGCACAACTCAGCCGGGATGCAAAGAGAGGTCAAAAGATCAGTGCCTTCCCCTCACACACACACACACACACACACACACACACACACACACACACACACACACACACACACACACACACACACACACACACACACACACACTGGGAGAGAGAGAGAGAGCGAGAGAGAGAGATACCTCTCGTCTGCTGCTGTTTTCCTATTGTGCGCCAGGGCTTTGCGAGGATAGGGCAGCGATGAAAACGCGCACCTGCTTTAGAGGCATTACGGTAGCGCAGCACACTGTCCCCCCGCAACACACACACACACACTCCACACTCGTACACACACTCACAGCCCTGCTGATTCAACCCTGATTTCCAGCGAACGAGCAAGCAACAGACGGGATGCCAAAAAGTGAGGACCGGTGGAGAGGTTATACGCGCTGAATAAGCCTCTTGAAGAGATAGCGGGGGAAGCAGACGCAACAAAACAAGACGAGAAGCTGCGCGCTTTCTCCGCGGCAACTTGCGCACAGTGCCAGAGTTTTAGCGGCAGTATTGTTCTGACTTCACTCCAGAGGGGCCACTCCAAGGAGAGAGGACGCACACAAAAGGGAAAAAGGAAAGGACTAACGAGCACGCTTTGTCGTCCAAAGTAATGGTCCTGCGGTCTTAGATCCTAGATTTCTCTGTCTTTCTCTCTCTCTCCTCTCTGTTTCTTTCCATTTTTTATTTTTTTATTTTTTTATTTTTTTCGTCCCGGCGGTTTGTGTCCCCCCCTTTGTCGCCGCGAGAGAGTGGACGCGCCGGGGGTTTGAGGAGCAGAAGCGGGGCTGTCCACATGGTCCAACCACTGGCGTGAAAGTTGACTTCTTCAGAAAACAAGAGAACAGGTTGATGCATTATCTACACTTTCCTTCTACCCCGCTTTTTTTTATTACCTTCCTCACTCTTTTCCTCACTCTGTGCTTCCATTGAAACTCTCTGCTACACACCTCACTTCTCAGAAACATCGAGCTTCAACTTTTCATCGCACATTGTTTGTGAAACTCCTCCAAGTCAGCCTAATAATAATATAATAGGGTATTATAGAGTCTTACGCGGCCGAGCGCACAGTTTTCCTCTCTCAGTCTTCCCTCCCTCCGTGTTTCATTTTAACTTTGAGTCTTTTCTGGTGTGTTGAACGCGAAACTTGTCAGCCACGCTTTTTAAAAATCGTCTTTGAAGTAGCTGTTTTCATCTCTTCCATTTCTTTTTTTTTCCAATAGAAAGAGAATCGACGGCGGAATAAGTTTCTCTCTTCGCCACTTTAACACGCCGAATATGTACAGAGTCGAAAAAAAAAACGCTTTCTTTTTAATCGCCGTTTATTTCAGTGGGATTTGGCAAATTTCTTTGAACTCTTGTAATCTATCAAAGCACAGTTTCTTGGACTCAGAGGGCCGGTGCTTACAGAAAGTGTCATTGTCCGAAGTCTTCGCTCATGAGACAACAACCAAAAAAAAAAAAAAAAAAAAAAAAAGTTTTCCTCACAGGTTTGGACTAACTAAGATGTCGGGAGTGGATTTGAATGGAGGCAACAAACTTTAACGCTGCGTCCCCTGTTAATAATAATTCTCGTTAAGGGATTTGATAATAAACACCGGCACAGGTTATGTGGTGATAATTTAACACACCCGCCTGAGAATCGTTTGAGTGCTTTGTCACCGCTTTATACCTGTTTAACCCTCAGCCGTCAAACGCTGTTGTTGTTGCGCTTTTTGAACAGTTGAATTTTTGTTTCTGACAATTTAAACAATGGCGTTCAAAATTATAAAAGGAGCATCACAGCCTTCTCTGAAGATATCAGACTCCTTGGCTTAAGAAAGAGAAGTTAAAAAGAAAGAAAAAAAAACAAAGCTTGCTTGTGGAGATAGTCAATAGGTCAGAGGACAATACTTTCTTTTCAAACGCTTTTTGACTTTTGAAATCGCAACCGCGGTGTGTGAGCTCACTGAGTTTAGCTGTGCCTGTTGTATTTTCCATATGATCTGAGCAGATTAAATAAATAACAGTAATATGTAGCTGGACGACTTCACAGCCACACACTGAGCAAAGTTGTTCTTTCACAGTAAAAGTTTTAATTCCGCTTAGAACGTGAATATTAAACAGATCTAATCCAAACTGCAGACATTTATTAATAAGAGCATTGTAACACATCTTAAGTTTGTTTTTATCATTCTTAAATTACACTGGTTGCACAAAAAATAAATATACCGGTTATCCATTTTATGATAAAATATGAAATTTATGTCCACATATTTAGAGCTGACTGAAGTATTATAAATTTAGAAATTGAGGGGGTTGAAGTCTGTAGCAGAACCTCTGCATGACCCATGTTTTTCCTTCTTTTTGGAGTCATAACCCGACTGAAAGTAGGCCTACACCACTGAGGAAAATCTTTTTCTTAGAGTTTAAGAAAAAAAAAACTTCCTATCGGATCTGTATATATTTAAAATAACATATCGTAATGAGATTAACAGTTTTAATTCGCCTTCTCTTCGTGTAACTGTGTGTAACACACAGCATTGAACACTGCAGCATCACTGTATGTGTTTTAAAAAAAAAAATAGAAAGAAAAAAGAAGAAGTAGCTGTTGCTGTTGTTCTTTTAGTAAAACTCTCATCATCAAATGTCAGACATCAGCCAAAAACATCCCCGCGTGTCAGATGGACTCAGGTCCCGCGTGATGTCTGCAGACCCACAAAAAAAAAAAAAAAAAAAAAAAAAAAAGGAGGGAGAGATGAAATGACAATTAATTGCTGTTAGTTGTCTGTCATTGAGAGAAAAGCATACAGGGCCGTATGGGTGCACACCCTGACACGGGCGTTATTGCCCCGTGATTGATGGGTGCCGGGGCATTTGGCATAATTAATTTTATTTACTGTGTCCTCTCTCTCTCTCCCTCTCCTGTTGTGTGCACCCCACCTCCCCAGCCCCCCAAACCCCGCCACCCCTCCTTCTCCGTCCTCTGTGGTGGCATTTCCGCGACGCGATGACACACTTTTAATTGCACTTTAATAGAAGATCCAGCGGGAATGAAAAAGCTCTTCATCACGTTTTATGACCTTGTCACATTTCTGGTGTCAGACCGGAAAGCAGGTATTTTGTGGCGGCTCGGAGCTGAATTAGATTTAAAAAAAAAAAAAAAGTTTATTTCACCTAGATGAATTCCACATTAAGTTGTAGCCTTCATTTAAAAAAAAAAAATGTGTTAATGTTTTTGATGCACAGTGAGTTTCACACATCCTTATGTTGGTTTATTTAAAGAATCAGAATTGGAATAGCATTTTAACATTTGTTCATTTTAGCAGACACATAAGAGGCTGAAGGTGTTTTACCTGCATATCAACACACTTTTACCATTTTAAATAGTGCTGAAATAATTACAGGAGTGTGTGCTGGCTGTAAACCTCAGATCAGTCTTTTCTCTGTACATGTCTTATTCTAAATAGGCAAAAAAAAATCCTAATAATACATATAAAAAAATCAATAATTTGTGATGTTGATTTTCTTTTTAATAATTCGTATTTTTACTGCTGCCTGTTCTTTCAGATGCTCATTTTCTCTTTGATGCACTAAAGTCTCAGCAGCTGATATCTCTTAGTTTAAAGAACAATATTAAGAGTTGTCGGTACAATTTCCCCACAATATGGACAGCACTAAAATAACAATTATTTGTAAATGTTTATTTAAAATGGCCACAGTGATTATCACTTTCAAAACCTCAAAGAGAAACTCACAGGGAGAAGAGCGAGACACTGTTCAGAGTCACAGAAAAGGATCTTTTTTATTTCTACTTCTATTCAAACGTTGCAACATTTACCAACAGTATAAAATCACTGTGAAGTTATCATGTCTGTGTGGTGATTTGCTTGCTGATAGGCTATCACATCAGTGACAGCCTTTTCATGAAAATATAATGGGAGACAATGAAACAAAAGAGTATTTGAGAGGCAGAAGTAGTTATTTGGGGGAAAAGAGTGTACGTGTGCAGGAAGCCAGAGGTGTCAGAGACAGATTGACTCTCTCTGCTCTCTGTCGGCTATTGTGTGTCCGTGTCTGTGTGTTTGCCTCAGCATTGCCACCTTTTTTCATCTGACTTGCTTCAACACTTTTCCTTGTTTCCTTTTTTTTTTTTTTTTCCTCTCTATGCTCTCGACAGCTGTGTCTTTTCCACGTCCTGTTTTCCTTCATTGTTTGTCGCTCATGTACTGATGATTTTTATCGGTTTCAGACTGTTCTCCACCAGACAATTGTTTCTCCTGTGCTTACTGACACATTACTTAAATGATGATTTTCAGCTCGGTCCTGTGTGTGTGACTGTGTGCCGGGGTGTGACTGGAGCCTTGTGTGAGACCGTCTAGAGACTGGCAATAATGGCTATGAATCTCATGTGCTTTAAAACCCCTTCAGCAGGATTAAAAGCCACCAACATGATTGTGTTAGTCCATAAACTCACTCAGAGAGTCCTTACCTCCAGCATGAGCGCATGTGAATGTATGTGTGGAAGAGTGTATATATCCGAGAGCGGGAACGTGTGTATGCGAGAGTGCTTTTTTCTCAATTCACCTGTCCTGCTTGAGTGAAAATGGACAGTATTTGAAGTTTTAAATGTCCTGTGCGTCGGTAGCTTTCATGGCTCGCCTGTCCGTCTCTCTGCATCTCTCGCTCTCTCTTCATTAAAGCCCTCCTGCTATCCCAAACCCACAAGTCTGAGTGGGCTTTTGGCTCCAAAGTGATGTTGAAGAGCACCCGTATACGACACTGCTATACATGTAGGGTTTGACCCGTGATAGATACTCACAGGTTTACTTCTACTGCAGCACTTAGTGCATTACCTGCTTAAAAGCTGAAATGGTTAAATTTTCAATATCCTTTAGATGGGGTTTGAGAAAAGCAAAAAAAAAAAAAAAAAAAAGAAAATGTTTCTGTGCAGGGAGCGAAAGCATGTTTTTAAATGGAATCATTTCAAGTGTTGGTCCTGAAGCTGCCGTTGTTGCAGGGTGTGCGCATTTGAACTGAACATGTGTGTTGGCCTTTTAAATGTGGAAACATTATAGGATAAGCTGTTCTACAGGTTGTAGAGAAGTACAGCAGTGTAATTGTGTGTTAAAATGAAATATTGATTCATTTTATTTTTTCATGCAATAAAATGGTTCCTTTTCCTCAGTGATATAAAATGACTGAAATAGAAAACCTACACATCTCCATATGTAATCACTGAGGATCATTACCATAGAAATTACTGCTTGTTACCTCTTCAAAAAAATATTAATGAAGTATAATTGACAAATGAATGGATTAAATGAAGGTGTTATTGTACATGGTCAGCCAGCAAATGGGGGAATGTTCCGGTTGTGTATTGAAGTGATTGACTGCACAGTGAGACTACCGCCACACTGCTTTAGACTGAGGCCTGATTATACATGTGGTTCTAATTGAACCGGTTATTTAGGCAAAGTTGAGGGCTGAATACTTGCGCGACTGTGTGTGTGTGCGTATGTCTGTCTGTGTGTGTGTGTGTGTGCATAAAATAAATCCCACACATTTTTCAAAGATGAGATGTGTTTTTATGATGGGTCAGAAGGCGGTGTCGTACAGAGAGGTTGCAGGACAGCAGAGGAGGAAAGCGGGCAGATGCCTTTAGCGGTCTTTAGTGCGAAGGTGACCACCTGTGAGAAAAGGCAGTTGTTGTCTTTTGCTGCCTTTTACCTTTCGTGCCTTTTGAATTACCTGTCATTGCAGATGCGGTGAGAGCAGCAGGCCCTTCCCACAGTCCCCTCTCTAAAATGTACACACTTTTCTCCCTCTGATTGATAAGGTAGTCATTTTGCCTGACACAGTGGTTTAGCCTGTGGTCATTAACATGTCTGTGCATTTCAGATGAGTTTTTCTATGTGTGCGAGAGGTGACTGGGAGGCAGGCCCGGCTCGGAGATGTTTCTCCAGCTCCATAGAGCACCGGCCCATTAACAGCTGATGGATGTGAGAAGGAGTGACCCAACAGCTCAGAGCGGAAGAGACTGTTTCCTATGGGCAAGGGGGGTGGGGTGGGTGGAGGGGGAAGGAGAAGGGAAGCAAGAGAGAAAAAGATAGAACATATGAGTGAAAGACTGTATGAAGCAAGGGAAACGACAGCGCAAGGGTTTTAGGCGTGGGTCATTATAGCTGAGGAAGCATTAGATCAGCCTCTCCAGAGTGCGCTTGGCACCTGAGGCCATGGCTGGAGCAGAGAGCTGGAGCTTGAAGGAGAAGGAGAAGGGCTGTGGCTGTGGAGTCTGGGGGGAATGAGAGCAGATCGTGAGCAGTTGGAGCGATGCAGTTCAGAGACAGAGTCACAGAGGATGGTGAGGCCAGTGGCGCAGCCAGGTAGAGCGCAATGAGATGGTCAGTGGAAGCAGGAAAATACCCGAGCAGTGTCGAGTGTTGTCACTGAGAGGACGCCTGTTGTGTTCAAGCAGAGCGTCTTCATGAAAAAGCTCTCATCGGTCATTGTGTCCCCTGCTAACTCTGCATTGCTTCTGACAGCTGTATTTGTGTTATGGATTTTCCTTCACTCTGTCCTGTCTCCCTTTCCTTTTCCCCTGCCTCCCTCTCTCAGTAGTCGGCTCCCCTCCTCTCCATCGCCTCCACCCTATGACCTTTTGTAAGCACTTCATCAGAGAGCCGTTGGTGTTTTCTAAAGTGCTGCGACAAACTGACAGGGCAGCCGTCAATCGAGCGGGGAACCGAGGGAGCAGATCAGTGGAAAGCTTCGCTCAGAACAACAATGTGACTAAACTTTCTTGCAGCACTGCTTTAATGTGTATTGAAAGGATGGCTGTGAAGGGTAGGTGACAGCTGCGAAGCGCGAGAGACTCGGAACGTTACGGATACACACACACACACGGACGCACGCAGACGTTTTGCACATTTCATAAACCATCTGACTGCAGAGAAGCGTTAACACGGCTCTTGAGCGCTCGTTTGTCCGTGGGGCTGCGGCGGTAAAAAAAAATCTGCCGAGCAGACGAGTGAACGCTCTGATAAAACGCTGAGAAGAGGAGGAGCGCGCAGGGATTCACTTCCAGGTCCATAAACTCAACAGCAACCTGACTGAATTCAAATCAGTCTGAGTTCCTGACGTAAACCGAGACCAGTCACAACACCTCAGATTTCTTTGCTCATTTCAGTTTTAGTTTATCTCTAATTTGTCTTTATCATTTCACAGCTTTATTTTGACTTTTCTTTTTTTTAGTTTTTGATTTGCATCAGAATATTTGAATTACTTCAACCAGCATACCTCCCCCCCCCCCCCCCCCCCCCCTCGCCCTTGTCCCTGTTCCTTGCCATCCAGGGTTGGGGAGGTAATAACCATTTAAATGCATCTCATTATGTTTTCTAATCCGTAAAGTATCGGGATGTTGGCTAACGCAGGCGAAAGTGAGGCAGGAGCGTTGGCGTGCACAGCTCTTTTATGGTATTAGTATTTGTGGTATTAGTTCCGGGGGACATGGGATGCCTACTTAAGCTATTAGCATGTGAGGCGCCGTGGGATGATTCATCCCCTGACAGGACGAGCTGTTAACCAGTGTTAAACCAAATCACAATAGGCTGCCTGGGTTGACAGATTGACAGGGCTCGCTCCCACTGCTTTCTTGGGCCGCCCTTCTTTTCCTCCTCCACTAAATGTAACCTCATGCAAAGATTTGTTAATGTTAGACAGGGAAAGAGCTTGGGAATTCACTTTTCCAAAACTTCTGGAAGAAATATTCAGAGATCGTTTTTAAAGTACGTATTATAAATATGATCTGGCCCATCGCGAAAGACTACACGGTCTCTGTGTCTCTCAACTTCTGTCCTCCCCCTCCTTTTCTTCTCCCTTCTGCTGTGGCTCTCAAGGTGAAGAAACTGTACAGGCTTTGCCCAGTGGGGTGCAGACTCTGTGGCTGTGCCCTTTCAGGGAGGGGGGGGGGGGGGGCAGTCGCTGCCAGAGCCTCTATCTGGAGTCTTGGAGATCGCTCACTGACACGAAGGATGCTGTAGCGCTCTGCATGTGTGTGCGCTTACCATGAGTGTGTGTGTGTGTGTTAACTACAATTAACTGTCAATCAGTGGGTGACCCTCCACCTCTCTCCTCCACGGACAGAATTCCTCAGGTTTTAGGTTCTGTTTTTCAGGCGGCTGTCGGAGGAGAAGAAAAGCAAACAAGTCGTCACTTTCCGAACTTGTGCTAATTTTTTGAGACATTTCATTGTTCGGGAGAAAACAGGCTCTCTCTCATTATTTTTTATCGATTGTTTAATGTGCATCAAGGACTGATTTAAAAAAAAAAAAAAAAAAAATCTGTGCTGTGGAGTAGTTCGTGCTGGTTCATCAGCCGCCACTTTTTCACTCTGTGGCTGCTCGCTGTGCATTGAAACCCTGTTAGTGTGTGTGCGCGCACACACGCACGCCCGTGTGCGGTGGGCATTGTTGACCGAGAGACATCTGCCACTAGATTATTCCCAGCTGTTATCTGAATAATTGTGTAATCCCCCCCCTCCGCACTCCCTCCCTGTTTTGCTCCCTCTTTCCTTCCCTCGCTCCGTCCTCCTCCTCCTCCTTTCCTCCCCTCTTTGCCCCCACGTCCCCTCTTCCACAGACTGATGAGACGGAGAGTGATGAGTCTTTTTTCTGGGTGGCACTTTGGGCTTTTTCAGGAGTGTTTATGAGCTTGTGTGTGTTTGAGTGTGTATCTTTGCGGCCTCTGGTCACCAGTCGTTGTTTGACATTTGTAGAAGGATTTGAGTCCCCCCCCTCCCCCCCCACACACACACCCACCTCCCTCCACCTCCTCTCCCCTCCTCCCCGTGGCTCTCGGGGAAATAAAAGTAGCCTAATCCTGCCAGATCAAGATTGCTGTCCACCACAGCTTTACCAGCCTGTGAATTAGAGCCAGCTCTCATGTTCCTGAGGAGAGAGAAGGCAGAGTGTGTGTGTGTGTGTGTGTTTGCACTGTGGGCCGATGGCCTTTGAAGCAGCGTTAGCTGTTTGTCGGCAGAATGCTGGTCAGAGGGTGAGAGGAAAGGAAAGCAGAGAGCGCTGAAAAACAAAAAGAATAGAGCTGAAAAGTAGGAAAAGCTTGTGTGTAAAAGGAGAGTGTAGTCTTTGATTTTAGGACTGTTAAATTCTTGGCTTACCATTCAAGCCAAGGTAGTTTTCCAATTATTCGAACAGTCTGCATATAATACTGTTCAAATGTATACTCTTATCAGATTTTATGTTAATTAAAGGAAAGTTTTGTAATTGTTTTCCTTTTTGTACTACAGTTTTTCATTTTCCAGTTCAATGCATCAATTCAAGTTTAAAAATGGGGAAAAAAAACACTATATTGTCTTTCAACAATTAATTAAAATGTTTTTTTTTTCTGGATTAAAAGAGGAAAACATAATTCAAATATACTGCTGTTTCACTATATCTACAAAGGCACAACCCAGGCATTTTTCCTCCTTCCACAGACATTTTTGGTCGACTTATAACAAGACATACGTGAACTAAAAAAGAATATTTTATCAGTCTTTTTTTTAAATTTACTTTACAACAAACAGTCAGTTCCTCCTACAAGGCCTTTGTATTTTTTAACACCTCTCCCTGAATCAGTTGTCATAAAAATATATCAGGAAAGATGTTTGTGTGTCATTCATGAGGCTGCACACACAGCATGCGTGCCTGCAGTTGCCAGGGCTGCCTTCATTTCTGGTCCGTGGTTGGTCGGAAAGTGTTCTTTTCCCTGTCTGAGCTCCAATAGTCACTCACTGTGAAAGACTCAGCACTTGCTGTCTCTTTTCTTTTTTTTTGCCTTTTTGTTTCTCGCCTCTTATTCTGTTGCACTTTCTCCTGTCCATCTACTCTTTCTCCCCGCTCTACGCTCTCCCTCTCTCCCTCTCTCCTCCTCTCCTCCTCTCCCTGTCATGCCTGTTGTCTCTAATTATCACGGCTCTGTGTTCCCTCAGCCTCTTCATTACATCCAAGCTGTCATCACAGTTTACCTCCAACATTTGCTCCTTCTCCTCAGGCCCCCATTTCAATACGAATCATTTATTTTATATGACTGACACGACAAGACTCGATGCAAGGTCAATCAATAGCCCTTTCATCAGTCTCTAAGAAGCTGTTTATTTGTTCACTTATTTATTTATTTTAGTGTGAGATAAAATGACTAAAATGCTTAATTTTACTAGAAATTGAAAACAGAATTCAGAGACCTCAAAAGAGAAATTCCAAACTAAAATTTTTCTTCTTTTAATCTTTTTGTTATGTAAAATATTTTTACTTGCTTTGAACGCAAGCAAATTTCATGCACGGGAGGCGGGGAACAATTACTGTAGAACATTCACACACAAATTCCTAATAATTCCTAATAAGTTGTAAACTCATTGAATTGTGTGCTTTTACTCTTTCAAAGAATTATATCCAGTGTGAGGAAAATGTGCTGAATTATGCTGATAAATTTTGTTCAGTCCATTTAGTGATTGTGATGAAATTCTGTGCAGTGTTTTCTCGGCACACCACCTTGGCCCTGCACAAAAAGACTTTAGTCACGATTCACTGGCAAAAACAACAAATGACAAGAAACAACATAAAACTGTTTAACAAATTTCTACTTTGTCTTTTTCCTCATTGTTTCCAGTATGAGAGGTTTCTATGAAGTATTTAAAAATCCAGTAATGGAGAAAACAGGAATGTTTTCTGTTCGAGGACTGAGGACGTGTTTGTTTTACCACGCTGAAAGGCAGCCATTGGGCTGTTGGATTAGCAGACACCACAATGCCGGTTTGGCCCAGTGAAGGTCAGCGCTGCCGTACGCAACCTGTAGACCTAATCGGCAACTTCTGCTGTTGCAGGTTTCCATTGTCTAAAGGTCAGTTAGGAACAGTGCATTAGCCTCGGAAAGTAGTCAGCATAAACGAGGGAGGGGACTGAGGGAGGCACAAAGGACTAAAGTACAAAAAAAGAGGACAGGAGGGAGGGTGAGTGGCAATGAAACCCTGCAATGCTCCATGGTGTCAGGCAGGCGTATGGCTATTGGAGGCTTTGTGAAAAGTTTGCCTGTGAAACTTTGCTGAAGGCTGGGTTTGGTTGAGCGGCTCCCCCAGGGGTTCGCTCAGAGAGTTGGGAGGGGTGTGGGGGGGTGGAGGAGGAGGAGGTGAGAAGGGAAGTGAGCCAGCAAAGAAGAGGAGGAGAGGGGGAGCAGAGCACAGAGGGAAGCATGCCGTCACAGCCGTCCGTTGTTGTGGGGCGCAGGCCCTTAGTTGCTGATCTAAGAAACACAACTCCTGGCTCACGCCCCCTCCTTATTCCTCCCCCTCTCTGTCCTTTTTCTCTCTCTCCCCTCTTTCCCTCCATCCTCCTCCTTGCTGCTCTGCCTCTCTCTCTCTGTCTATCTCTCTCTTAGCTTTCGACAGCTCTGCGCTGTGGTTTGAGCGCTGGTTATTAACATACAGTCTGCATTAGTGGAACGGTGGCTGGGCCTATTTGCTGGTAATGAGGATAGGGGGGCCTGCACTGTATAGTAACTTGTTTGACCTCCAGCGGTGGGGTCAAGTTCATCCCGAGGAGGTGTAATTCTCTCCCTCCTCATCCCAAACCACATGACTGCACCCTGGGGGGGAGGATGCTGGAGGGGGGGTGGGGGGTGGACTAAGGTGGCCCTCTTCATCCCAAATTTGAATCTCTCATCCCCTTCTCTGCTCTCTCCTTCCTCTCCCTCGTCCCCTCTCTTCCCACAGGGTTAATTGAAGGGGAAATTGATAGTTCTGTGCGGTAATTGTGGCTTTGAGAATTCTCTGTCTCCCATGGAGAAAGATGAGGGCAGCTGTACCAAAGACAGAGTGACGTGTTGTAAGAGAAAAAAGAGAGAGAAATATGGGGAGAGAGGCAGATGGAAGAGCAAATAGAAGCCCCCACACCACCACTGCCGCCTCACCCCCCTGGGGTGGGGGTTTGATTCGTTGATGAGGGAGCGTGCTGATTGGCTGTTGACGAGCTGAGATTTCTGCGTAACTTTACTAGCCGGGCCGTAATAATTATTCAATTCATTATCCAATCAGAGAGACTCACCATACCGCTCTGTATCCTCAATGATTCTCCTTTTAATTCTTCTTTTGAACCCCCTCCCTCCCTCTCCAATCCTTCCATACCTCCCCGAGGAGTCGGGGATGGACAGATGAGCGGAGTGCACTGTATCTGTTCGGTTCTGCTCTGCTGCTCGCTGAAGTAGAGAGAGACAAACTTATATTCCACTGATGCCAGTGCTGAATGGACTCTCTGCCTCCCTCTCTCCTTCAAGAGGGGCTTTTCTTTCCCAGGGGCAGAGCTTTATAATTAGTCTTCTTCCAGAAATAGAAAACTAGTTTTCTGAGGTGAAGTCACCCTCTGATGTGTAGTTTTTTAAGCTGCAAATTTGAATTGATATGGAACCAAGTGAAATCTATTATATATATGCATAAAATATATATCAGGGAAATACATTGTCATTTACCTGTCAAATACTGTTTTCATGTATATTTTATACAAATTGAAGAAAATAAGAGTTTGATTACCAACATTAAATGTCTGAGAGAGAACAGTTTTTGGTCAGACAGGCATTTTGTTCCTACAGTAACAGCAGGTCTTGTTTTAGCTCTTGACTTAGTTGTTTAGTCTCAGCTCAGGCCATCCCAAGGCTGTCACCCAGGCAACATTGCACGTGTGTGTGCCTCTTTATATTATTTAATTTTCTTCATTCTGTACGAAAATTTGTCAGTGTATTCATTTCCCCGTTTGACTTTATCTCTGCCCTGTTTTTCCCACCTCTTGTTACCCCCCACCCCCACCCCTTTAGCCCCCTCTTCCCCTTCCACCCCCCCCCCCCCCCCCCCCCCCACTCTCCCCTCTGCCTCTCCACACTGCTCCCCTTCTCTCTTCCCCTCCCCTCTCCTTTCGCTTTCTCTGTCCGTTAATGAGAATGTGTTAACGAGAAAGAAAGATCTATTGGGTATAGCGCAATTTATCAGAAAGGCAGAGGTTTGGAAGAAAAAAAAGACGGCGGGCTCTTCAAAGAAGTCCTATTCTTGTGGTTGTGAATGTTTGATGAGACAGTGAAAAGTTCCCCCTCTAACGTCATGGTGTCTGAACAGAAGAGAACAGAACCGTTCTAATCATGCCGCACAGAAAAAATGACTTCCAACCCGATTTAATTAACTGATAAGAAACGGCTTCAAATTAATTTTTCAAGGATGTTAGATTTTGATTAAGAAACTCCTAAAAGAAATAGACGAATAATCAATTTTTTAATCAACTTACTCAAATGGTAACTGGTTAATATGATAATTCTAGCAATTAGGGCAAATATTGTCGAGCAGCAGTTTCTATGCATCCTGTTAAAGGAATTATAATATCTTTACATCTAATTATCATGGTTATTTAATTTTTTTGTATGGCTACCTCTCAATTTTACCATTCGTTTTTTCATCTGCCATTATAGGGATAATGAAATGAGAAGTTGGAAAGTGTAATAAGATGAAACTTTTATAAGGGCCAACCTGAATGGGGCTTTTCACGTACCCTGATTGGATAGATATTTAGGAATAGGGAAAGAGGAGTTGTTCAAAATGACATTATTTCTGTTGGTTTTACATGCAAAGCTGAGATGGATCTTTAGATGTATGATTCTTTTATTTCGTCAGCAGATTAAAGTAGCTAATAGCTCCTGGCTTCTCTGTGTCTCTCCTCTCGTATTCATAAGCAGGTAGGCCCGGCCATGAATATGCTCACCATTTCTAATCCGCAAAGTTTCAAATCATCTATTCAGTCAGAAGAGAGAGAAAAAAACAGATTCAGCTTTGATTGAAGGAAAGATTGGGCTGTTCACCTGCTAGTGGCCATAAAATGTGTATGGGTGTGTGTGTTTCCCTAATTGGACAGGTATTGTAGCTGAGGTGAAGAGGGGCCAGTTGAAGGGGGGGGGGGGGTGGCGCTGGCAGGGGGTCCGGGGCTTTAGGAGAGCAGCAGAGAGACAGAGTTCTTTACTTCAAAGAAGGCTTACAGCCTGGACAAACGCTAACCCTGCTCACATACCACTGTAACACACACACACACACACACACACACACACACTCCACATTCACATACAGTGGCTCTTTTACCTCTCATGAGATGAATATCCATCCCCTCTCACACACCTTTTCTCTGTGTCTCTGCTGTATCCCTTGCACCATGTACGCCGAGCATCAGTGGAGTCGAGCGTTCAGAGGGAAATATAGACAAAGCATCTGGAGACATGGAACGCTTGCTTTAATTATATGCTGCTCTTATGATGCATGGTGGCTACTTACGCACACGCGCGTGCACGCAGACACGCGTGCTGATCAGCTGAATAGGTATTCCTGGCACAAACCCCTGTATTGAGCGTACATATTCAATTAGCAAAACTCATTAGCAAAACTTGGCATTTGTTGTTGTTTTTTTTCCCTCCTTGCTCAGAATTAATGGTTTTGATATGCTAATTAGCGGGTAATTTAATTTCAAAAGGCCTCAATTAACAGCAGCGTTGTGGACACGAGGAAGTTAAGCAGCGTAATCTAATTTGCATTAGTAACGAGCAGGGAGTAATTAGTCTCTAATTAGCCACTTCAGACAGCACTTGTGTTTACTTTCCTAATGAAGTGGAGGGGCTTTTTTTTTTTTTAAACAGGGAAGCCTGTGTGTGTGCATGTGTGTACATATAAGTATGTTCATGAAGGGGGCATGCGTGGAAGTATTTGTGTGTGTCTCTGGTTTGCGGGTGGGGGGTTGGCGGGGGCGGCATATGGCTTACAGTTTGGCTCCTGTTACACCCATTGGCACCCCCCCCCCCCATCGCCACATACACACTGACATGCACTCACACACAAACAAACAAACACTGCCACATAAATGAACACACGGAGGTCAGGCCCTCTTGTCTTATGTGATGGGGCGCACACTCATACACACTCATAATAGTTTTCAATCCATTGAAACATTTCTGTGAGCTCACTTTCACACACCACCAGGGATTGATTGTGTGTTTGAGGGGTTTTTATCTTGATAGTGTTTCCCCTGGTATTATTTTTTTTGTGTTGCAATAGCTTGCAATATTTTCACATTTCCTTTTTTGTATATCCAAGCACTTGTTCATTTCCTGCTGTAGTCTTTCCAAATTATATTTTTTGCATCGTGGAGTGCATAAACTGTTTTTGTGTGAGTGATGACGTTACAAACCATGGTTGCTGGCCAGCCTAATGCAGGGTTTATTTCTGGGAGACGGTTGCCTGTGTTGACAACGTAGCAAAACAGAAAAGGAAAGACAGACAGCTAGATAGATGGATAGATAGATAAACAGACAGCCTCGTGGCAAACTGTGCTTTATTCCTTTCATTGCTATCTTCTAAATGATCTGGGGATATATCCTAAGCAACACTCAAGGAAAATAGTGGACAAATTAAACGCAACTTTTTTTTTTTTCTTTTTAAGGATGAGCGTTCCAACAGTTTGAACTTTTCCATTCACGGCCGTGTCAAAAACAAGTTGAAAACAACAGGCTTCCTCCTGGGCTTTTTTTGGGAAGGGAGACAGGGTGGAAGGGTGCAGGGGGAGCAGCATAGCAGGGTTTTAGGGGAGGGGGACAAGCAGCTGCCCTATTAGCCCAAATCTGTTGTTCAGAGGAGGTGGGAGGAGGGTGGAGCAACACCACTGAATTTCCACAAAGGCAAGCACACACTTTTTTTTTTCACTTTGTGTGCAAAGAAGGCTATGTGCTGAGATTATGCCACAAATTAACGTACGTTTAACCCCTAACACCTCTTTGGGTGTAGGTCTTGTCTTATTTTTACCCATAATCCAGTGCATTGGACAGAAGAGACCATGGGGACCCCATTAGCTGACAGTCTTTCTGATGGGAAGGCGTTTTTCTAAAGGCGTTTCCCCCAGCCTTCCCTGGGAATAATAAGAGAGGTCAGAAAGCTCTGTGACTTCCTGCTGCAAAGAGCGGGGTCAGAGCTCTGGTTGGCAGAAGTAGTCAGCGCTCAGCGGACATGACTTGGAACACACACACTGAACTGAAGGCAGCCCAAAGTGGAGAACTGGTGTGATTTACACTCACCACGACCAGAAGCTGGAAAGAATTCAATAAATACGATGAATGAAGGCGCTACAGTGATTATGAGCCTGATTCTACTACTGACCTCTACTCATTGGCACATACACAGAGATTTATAGGCACAAACATCCCTAGATATGCATACACACTCACAAACACTCACACGTACACATCCATAAATAGGCAACTGATTTACAAATGAGCTGACCTGTGTGTTGGCCTTGCTCTCAGATAGGCTCACACCCCCGCCAGGATGCATAAATCACAATGGACATGCATATGCATGAGCATCTGAGGAGGTGGGATAAGTGTGTGTCTGCATGTGTGTGTGTGTGTATATGTGTGTGTGAGCACCAGCCAGCAGCAGTGTTTGTATCGATCATTGAGGGGTTAGTTAAGTGCCTTTTATTTCATTGAGTTAAAGTTAAGGACCGTGGACAGGCCTCTCTCCAGCGTGTGTTGCTTTTGAATGGAGGAAAAAGAAAGAAAGAAAGAAAAAGAAAGAGAAGGGAACTCTTAACTGTTCCTTTTTCTTCTTTTTAGTGGCATCCAGGGATAGCACATCATATTAATGGAACTGAGATGACGTTTCACGTCTCTTCTCTCTCTGGAAGAAGTGGTTTTGGTGTTGGACCTTTGCCTGATGTGTGTGTGTATGATGTGAGCTGCTTTAACCTCCTCTTGTTTTATGGACTTTACATGGCTCTGGATCTCACTGCTGCTAGATTAATTTACACACCACTCACACATACTTGCCAAATCTCCCTGTCTCTCTCTCTCTCTCTCTCTCTCTCTCTCTCTCTCTCTCTCTCTCTCTCTCTCTCCCTCCCTCTCTCTCTCTCTCTCTCTCTCTCCCTCCTTCTCTCCTTCTCTCTGAAGACAGAGCAGAAATTGCCTGGTGAGGTAAATAAATTACTTCCATCGATTGCTGTAGTTGTAGAGTGACTTTATCACAGTTTGACTTGTCCAGATACAGATCAGCGTGTGACAGCTTGTGTTTTTTTATAATGTGTCACTGTGTCTGTGTGTGTGAGACTTAGTTTACATAAGCTTTTGTGTGTGTGAGGGTGTGCGTTAGCTGCAAAAATCGGTGTAAAATCTACCTGATGGGTATCTCGGCATATTAAAAGATATTGCTGGAGCTACAGTATTGTCGACAAGCTGTGTGTGAGTATGTGTGTCTAATTGAAACAGGCCACCATGTGAATATTGAAAAGCAGATGAATTAGGTTGGAATTATAATAGTGGGATCTTATAGCCCACCTTGTGGCTGCATCGGTTGTTGGCTGATTGAGTTCATCCTTATCTTGTTATCCATCAGCACTGGGCACTGATAGGAGCCACAGATAGATGACATTTTAATATAGCTCACACTGATACCTGTCTCTGATTGTATAGGGTCTGTCTACATATCTGTTGTGTATGTAGATGTGGCAATATTTGTAAAAACTTTAGACACACCTTAACCCCTCCATGCTCCAGATGTCATTTCATGGAAAGAGGTTAAAAGTTCACCAAAAAGCATCCAAGTGCAAAGGTTTTCTGTGTGTGTGTGTGTGTGTGTTACAGTGTGTGTGTGTGTGTGTGTGTGTGTGCAGCAGTCTGGGACACATGCTGTTTTAATAGACGCTGTGCTGACGTTACCGCAGAGGCCAAGAAGCCACCGTTAAAAAGAAAGGATTTGGAAAAAGAGCGAGAAAAGGCCTCATCTGTTTGCATTAAACAGTGGAAGAACTGACCAGTGAAGAAGCAAATGAGCGGCAGACGGTATCAGCTTCTCTGGCTATGTCCCTCACTTCAGCTTTCCCGCCTTCATTCTCCTCATTTTCTTCAGCCCGGATCTCTCAATATTCTCCTTCTTTTATTTTATATCTCTTTATTAATCTCACTTATTCAACTTTTTATTCCCTCACTGAGGCTTTTGTTTGTGACTAAGTGTACCTATTAATTAGCTCCACTCTAGTTCTGTTACAGTAAGTCTACGATAGCGGTTTTGTCTTTTAAAATATAGAGACGCTGTCACGAGTCCAAAAGAAAAGTAACACGGGAAGGGAGCGGAAATGATGAGGAACAAAAACAGCAAGCTCGCACAGCAGACAGACATTTTTCTTTTTAAATTTACACTTTAACCGTATTCCTCATGGTTTACTCTGACCGGTCTGTCTGTCATCTACACTATCAGGTTCTTTTCTGCATCAGATGCTCCTGATTTGAGAATTAATTAGGCAGTGCGGTGGCGTCAGGGTTAGGATTTCGGGTTTGTTCGCTAGCTATTTTAGTAGCTAATTACTGAGGGGGAGAGTGTTAATTGGAATTCTCTTAGATAATGTGAACTCCTCTTCCCCTTTTCTCCCCCGCCTTCACTAGAGTTTAATAGAAAACCACAGCACTTAATAGACTCCCCCACTCAGTCTCTCCATATTTTATATCTATTTTTTATTTTCATGTTTCTGACAGTGGCTGAGCTGATGCCTTTGGAGAAAGGCAGTGTATGTGGTCATGTTGGCACTGTGCATGTGTGGAGTACGCTCTGTGGTGTGAACTACACTCAGAGGAAGTGACATATAGTAATCCTCTCAGACTTCATCAAGATATTGACTCCCTTTCTCTCACTGGCTACTGCCCTTTTACTTTTCACAGTGCACAAAATGACAGAAACACAAAACCCAGTGACATATCACACCGGGAGAAATAAGGACAGGATGGTGTTTTTTAAATGGAAAAAAAAAAAAGAAGAAGAAGTTCACAGAAAGATCCTCACAAATGCATGATTAATGTTCATTGCATTTGAATTCTTTGAAAAATAAGTAATGAAAAACATAATTTTGATAAAGCCTGTCTTAAGGGCTTGTTCAATTTTTTTTTAAATTATTTATTTATTTTCGGCTTAACTTCTGCAGCACTGATAATGAACAAAACTGGCCTAACCTGCATTTTGACTTCGTACTTTCTCCATATCCCGGGGCGCCGAAATGCTAATTCAGTGGTGCGTAAGTAGAGGGATAAAAACACAAAAAAAGTGATTTTAATTTTAAAGAATGTTTGAAATGAAACAATAGTTGCATTTGGATGTTGTTATAATTGGAGCGCATGGCTGCCTAGATAAACAGACTTCTGTTGCTGGCGTAGGAGCACACACTTGGGGGTCTTTTCATATCTGTGCTCTGTTTAAAAATTAAACTCCTAACCAGCATAAAGGAGAGAGGGAACAAAAATTAATATACAGTGAGAGAAGACTAATCAGAGATCTGTGGTTTCATTGTAATTCCTCCGTCCTTCTAAACTGTGACAAAAACATTATTTAACATCTTTACCTCCGCTTCAGCCACTCAGAAAGGCTTGGCACACACACACACACACAGAAGACCTTACAGTATTTTAATATCACTGCTTGTATATTCTAATCCTCATACCACTTGAAATATAATTCCTTCCCTTATTTTAAATCACGGATGTGAAATTGCATTAAGGCAAGAGTGTGTGGGCATGAAAGCAGGGATGTTAAATGGACATATGAATGCAGGGGTGAATCCTAACCTATTAAGTACTTTACTTATTATTTCTGAAAGTGGAGCGTGATAATTAGTTTGGTAGAAATCCTATAGCGGGGTGGAGGTATGGGTCTCAATAGTTGATCCAAATTAATTTCTTCCGTCACCTTGAGCATACGTTCCTCTTAATAGGTTTAATTTATTTCACGGTCATTATCTTTCTTTTTTTTTTTTTTCTACTTCACTGTGATGTACATATTCACGGCAAAATCCTCTTCAGCCTTCCGCACATGTGAATGTTATATTCATACCAAAATATGATATAGCTGCACAGCATCATTACTGCTTGGCTCCTGAGTCTGTGATCTTAGAGATGGCACTGTGCCGTTTTCCCAGGGGTCCCTGCTGCCGCGGCCCAGTTGTCATGTGATCCATGTGTCTGGCTAAGAGCTCCGCTTTTCTCAGGAGTCTCTCCAAGTCTTTTTAGTCCTAAAAGTTAACAATCATTCCTGATGTTAAATCCATCAGAAACCTCCATGTGCCACGAGGTCGCTTTAATAATCTGCCCTGTGGATGTGTGTGTGTGTGTGTGTGTGTGTGTGTGTGTGTGTGTGTGTGTGTGTGTGTTGAGGTTAGGGTGGGCCATGGGAAAGTGGCATACCTGAGCGGATTACAGTGATCCCAGGGACACTTTGTGTGGGACAACATTCAAATACTCATTTCTTGTCAAGTCAAGCACTTAGTCATTTTGTAGCACCTCCGACAAACCTGGGCCTTTTACTATCCTAAAGTCACAGTGTGTGTATTAATTTTCAGCGTACTTTGACTGTGTCCCTGTGGATAAGTGTGTGTGTGTGTGTGTGTATTGCCCTTCACCCCAGTGTGTATGGTTTGTTTTTGATCTAGCAGGGATCACTCTTGTTGCCCTGTCTGGTTTCAGCTTACACTGGTAAATTACACCCAATCACTGAAATTACATCCCATAGACTATGCATGTGTGTGTATGCCGCTTGTGTGTGCGTCTCTTCGTCGTTGACGTCATCTCACAGAGCTGTACTCAGTGTCAGTCTTGATTAGGCTGAATGAAGTCCAACTGTTTTTGTGTTTTCGTCATTTAGGAGAAGTAAAATGGAAATGCAGCTGTTTTGTGCGTGTGTGTGTGTCTGTAGTAATGCTTTTTTTGTATGTGTGCGTGTGTGTGTGTGTGTGTGTCTGTGTGCGCATGTCGGCGGAAATTGCTGTGTTGTGTGTGGCGGTGAGTGCGTAAGAGTGGTTGTCAGCTGGTAAGCAGTAAGGACACACCGAGAAGTGAAGCTGATGCGTAAAGTCTCAGTTTTCATTTGAGCGGCTGCAATAAGGGAAGCTTGATGGGACAAAACTCAGACGGAGAAGCTGTAGTCTGCCAATTAGTGCACCAGATGTCAGTTATTGTTGGACTAGGATTATGGCAATAACTGCAGTTGGCCAACGGTTATGAGCGTGTGTGTGTGTGTGTGTGTGTGTGTGTGTGTGTGTGTATGTAAGTGAACTAACTCCACTGTGATAGATTTTAAACAATCTTCTTTTGGGACTTGCTCGTTTCTTTATTACTCTTCTGGCACCTGCAGTGTTTTTCAGAATTCTGTCTCTCTCGTTCTCCCTTTCTGTGTAGTTTTTCAGCATTTTGGAAATGTAAACACTTCTAAAATACATCCAGATGTTACCAGCTGTGCTCCGCCACCACAAACACTGGGCAGGGAGTGTGTGTGCGCCTCAAAGACTCCTTTCCCAAATATTCACTCTCAGACAGACAAAATGATTGCCTGATTTTGTCGTATATCTCAGCTTCTTTGTCTGACTGTGAGCAGGTTTTCAAGTGTGGTGTGTGTGTGTGTGTGAGAGTGTGTATGCGTGCTGAATAAGACTATTGTAGTTGTTAAAAGCTGCTGCAGGCCAACATTGGCTGAATTAAAGGCGCTATTAAATACAGAAAAGTCAGAGCTGATGCAGCGTGACAAAGACAGCGATTTCATAAAAACACTGACCTTATGTATGCCCCATTATCTCTCTCTCTCTCAGTCTCCTCCTCTCTCGCTCTGACACACACACACACACACACTGACACACACTGACACACACACTCAGGTAAAGCAAGACTAGAGTTTTTATGGCAAATCTCCATTCAGATTTGTCATTACAATAGACTGGACTGTGCTCAACCACTCAAGTGTAGTCAGAGTTAAGGTTCTTATTGTGAGGTCAATGGTGTTAATGTTTGTTTATGAAATTCCCTTTACTACATGTACATACACACACACACAATTACCCGCAGAACTCTAATTAGCAGATGTCCTTACCTTCCACAGTGGTATGATTATTACCAGTATTATTCTCTCTTTCACTCTCACACATGCTCCCATATACAAACTTTTCAATAGTTGAGCACATTTAAATGTCAGCCTCATGCTGTTTCAGATGTATCAGCATACTGTACATCTGTGTGTGGGTGTGTGTGAGTGTGTATTTGTTTATGCACCATGGCCATGCTGAAACCTTGCTCCTTGGGGAGTAATTACAGAAGAGGTTTTCTGGCCGTTTTGTCTCATTAGTGTGAATATAGAGAGAAACTGTGGAACCTTGGTTAGAATGAGTGCGCACACACACACACACACACACACATACACAGACACAATACACACACAGAGGCTGTGTGTAAGGCAGAAGTCCAGACATGTGCGCGGGGGCTGAGGCTGATGCCATGACTTTAGTCTGGAGGTACGCGGTGCACTTCTTTTGCCACAAGTCTATTTCAGCCCCTGCTTCTCTGTATACATACACGCCGTGTGTTTGTGTGTGTTTGTGTGTGTTTCTCCCATTCGACAGCATCTGGCCTGAGCCTCCCTCAGTCCTTCAATTCAAACTGCAGGTTGTTTGTTTGGGTTCGCCCTTACAAACACACCATTAGGCCTGCCCTCTGCACTGAGGACTATTCCTGGCTCTGGCCTCAGTTTAGCTCAGGCCTGCTGCCTGGCTCACTGGAGGTCCCTGCAGGCAAACCTCAGTCCTACCAGAACCCAGGAAGATCCGAACCACAGCGCACCGCCCAGCCACCACAGTGAAACTCTAGCCTCCTTCAACCCGGCTCGCCCCACGGCAAGCCTCAAACATCAGCTGGAGGGTTTTAGTGTGTGTGTGTGTGTGCCCTATAGCGCGTCTTTTCTGTTTGATAGTCAACCCGTCATGATGCAACAAGTCCACCTTTTCTGCAAACAAACAGGTATGGACAAGAAAAAAGGACTGAGTCTCTGCGACTCACTTTCAGCTGATGAAAAAGGATTTGGGAATGAGAGATGAAAAGAGAAGAAAAGAAAGAGAGAGTGAGAGGCGGCAGGGAGAGAAAGAAAACAACAAAGGTGGTTAGGACAAAAGCAGTATTGTATCATTGAAATGACTTGTGAGTTGAAAGCCTTAAAAGTCCTCCCCAGAGCCAGGTCATAAAGCCCAGAGACGGGCTTGGCAGCCGAGGCCAGAGCCAGACAGGCCTGGCAGTCGAGCCTAGAGAGCTTCCAGTAACAGGAGATGTAAAAATCAATTTGCCGTGAAAAAGGTAAACAATCGGAAATGACAAATATGCAGGTTCTTTCCATCGCTCTTTTTTCATCTCTTGCTATTTTCACTGTTATTAAAGAAGACAAATGCTGGGGCACGGAGAATGACTAGTCAGGAGTCATGTGGTGAGGGATCCCAGCTACGTTCAGGGGGAGGGTGAGAGAGAGGGAATTTTTTTTTCTCCCCTTTTTTCACTACCTGAAACAGTCATGCTGGACTTTTACAGCCAGCAGCTGAAACACACAGACTCCATGTTAGTATGGATGTAATGAACACACGCAAATGCACATATGAGGACACGTCAGCGGTCCTGATTAAAGAGGTGGAGGTCGATACCACCGTGTGGAGGGTGAAATGACTGAGGGATAGGGGGATGAGAGAGAGGGAGGTTGAGGAGAGAAGAGGGGGAGGTGAATCCTTGGGGGCCTGTTTGGTGGTTAGGAGCCCTCGGGGGCCCTGGCGGAGACCTCCATTAGTGGAACTATCCAAGCCTGGGGGAGCCGGTACGGTGGCGGGCCTTCGAGGCAGGGGCCAGTCTGTTTAGCAGCAGTTTGTCTGCATTGCTCATAACATTGATCCAGAGTTGAGCTGCAGCCGTAGGAAAGCTCTTTGCTGCTGAATAGGCCGAGCAGCGGTGTATTGATAAGGCAGAGTGGACCAGTGGAGTGCCCTGCACCCTGTTGGTCATTTGGTTAAGACAGACAGATCTTGTTCAATACACACCCCACGGCTGCCTTATGGCATGTTAAATCTGTCCGCGTAGGTGTGTGCGTGTGCGCAGTTGCGCGTCTATACGTGCATGTGCGTGCAACGATTTGTGTCTTACAGAATCTAATCCTCTTTGCTTTCTCCGCTCGTCCTTCTCAGATGAACAGATCCACTGTGACTGGCTGGGAAAAAAAAAATGAAAGGGGGGGGAAAAAGAACAAGAGAGAAAACAAACATGTTTCCCAGGCCCCAATTAGCCCACTTTTATTGCCCCTAGATATGCTCTCCCTTCCTCCTAACTGCCTCCTTCAGTCTCTGAAGTCTGCTTACACAAAATGCTTCACATCATTGAGTGTGCTTACACATCAGCAACAAAAAAGGTGGTCAGGGGACACAGTGACAGGAGAGGTAGGCAGGGATGAAGTGGGAGAAGTGCCCCTTTCACCCATTAAATTCATCTTCTTAAACCCTCGTTTTTAGATGAACACATCGAAAGGGAATCTGTTCAGTAAGCGCGCATACGTCTGCAAGAGTTTTACTACCATCTTCTTGTATTCGTGTGTCAGCTGCGCTGTGGGATATGTGTGTTTTGTGGTTGTTGTGTTTGTACAACATCAGTCGCTGAATGCTCACAAACAAAACAGTTTGAACCGTCTGTGCAGAAGCCATCAATTCTTAATGAGATAATGACATGCTAACATGCTCACAGCAGCAGCTCTGTTTACAGATGAAGACAAACCACAAACAAGACACAGACATGCTGAGCGCTTTAGCTTTCCCTTCCTATCTGCTTTCTTCTCGTTATTTTTCCCCTCTTCTCTGGCTGTGACTTTGTGTGTTGGCCAAAACTTAGAATAACAGGTGGGGAACATCTTGATAATGTGTCTGTGTGTGTGTGTGTGTGTGTGAGTGTGTGTGTGTGTGCGCGTGCAGCATGTGTGTCTGTCTGATAGACACACACATACGCAGTAATGAGTCAGGCGCTATAATGTGGCTGCAGACCAGATTCCCTAATAAGAGAAGAATGTTGTCCATGGCATCCAGAGTTTTCCACTGGAATCACACATTCATCCAGCCTGTTTCCTGCCCCGGGGTCTTCCTCTCGGCGTGAACAGACGAGGAGAGGGAACCCTCTGTCTCTCCCTCTCCTTCTGCCCGCTCTTCCCATTGTCCCCGTGCCCCTCCCTCGCCACATCCTTTTTCTCATCCTTTTCATCACTTTTTCTTTCCCCTCCTTCAGTTAGGGTCAGTTCATGTGGGCTATTGGAGCTCTGTCTTTTCTTTCTCTCTGCTGGATTGTGCTAGTCTGGTTCTGGAGTGACACAAGCACATGACTCACAAGTGAGTCAGACCAATTCAGGCTTATTGCTGAGGAAATAGTGGTGGATTAGGAGGAGAGGTGTCTTTCTCGGACTGGTACAGGAAAACACACACACACACACATATGCACACATACAGCTGAGTAAGAAAAAAAAAACATCTGTGGTTCACTGAATCTTCAAATTAATGAAACTCTTAGTCTAGCTGTGGAGCAACTTTAAACAAACCAAGACAGAAGTTTAAAAATTCACATTCAAATACTTTAACCTTGAAATCTCCCCTTGCCAAGGCACCAGCTCCCTCTTTTTTTTTTCATCTGTTAAATGTTTGAGTGTTTGATAGTTTGAGGTCTATAGCAGAACCCGCCCGGGAATTAATGTCATTCATATGCCCTGCGGAAATTACTTTTGAAATGCATATAATCTAAAACATGCAAATGAGGCTGACTTTGTGCACCCTGTTTAATATGAATTATCATTTTCTGAATACCTATTATTACTGCGTACATTTCTCCAATTATATTGTTCTTTTTTTGTCACTTTTGCATACGGACACACACGTGCACATCAGGAACACCAGAAATGTACACACGCACATGCTCGCTCACATGCGTACCCGTGCAGGCGCACACACACACACACACTCACACGCAGCAGAATGTCTTTGTGATGGGTGTATTTTAATGAGGAGTAATAAGGATAGTAATGACCCAGTCCACTTCTCCCTCTCTCGCTCTCGGTCTTTGTTACTCTCTCTCTCACTCTTTCTGTTTCTCTGCCTCTCTCGTCCACTGCCTGGCACACAGCTGTTAGTTTACATGAAGCCAATGGGAAGAGTAAGAGGCATCTCATTTAAAAGAGAAAAAAAAAAAGTAGCTGCCTTTTGCAGATTCTGCACAAATGTATCAGTCAAAAAGTCCTTAAACAGCAAATGAAAATAACAAGACAGGAAATACAAGTGTTCTTCATCCAATTTTCATTAACTGACTGAAATATTGATGCACTTTAAAAGTGAACAGTGCATGTTTAGTTTGTCTCTTCTTTTTCTTTTTCTGGTGATAGAGCACTGTTATTAATGTCCTTGTCCAAGAGGCAGACATTTTTTTTTTGCTCTTTTCTCCCAAATTGAATTGAAGGCATCCCTTTTTCAAACGAATTACTCTATTAATTTATTTATACTGTGCCATAAATTATTCTATTAATATTAGCATGTTCCAAATTAGTATGACTTCTCTCAATGTTCCTTCTACTTCTATTAATTAGCATGCTTGTCACTATAACAAAGATTTTTCTTTCTCTGATAAATTATAAAGGAGACATTTTTTAATGCAATGAGAACTGCCTGAGAAATTATTAATATTTTAGTTGTGGCCTGTAAGACAAAAGTAAGGAGAAAAGAGCAAGAAGACTAGAAGAAGAAGAAGAAAACTAACAGTTACATGGAATACATTATAGTCTGTCATTGGTGTGCAACAGTGTGGATTTTTATTTTGCTTTTTTGAAAGAAAAAAATGTGTGTGTGTGTGTGTGTGTGTGTGTGTGCACCCATACTGAATGCTCAGGGATATCATCTTGTTTTAGCACTTTTGGATAGGATGTGAATTAATTACCTCTGTAACAGCTTGGACCAAGTTCAAAAGTACTAAAATTCAATTAATTTGAAAAGTGGACATGCTATCATTTTCTCCGCATGTCTCCTTTAAAGTCTGGCCTGTTTTTACTGTGGACTTATTCAATTATATTTGATTAAACTTGCTCTGATCCAATCTATTAATTAACTAGGAAATGCAAAGTGCCCGACTTGAAAGCTGATGTATAAAATTATATCATGTCCACTTTGATATTTATTTATTTATATTTTTTACACCACTATTTTTTAAAATCCATTGTAACCTTTTATTATTGTAATTCTCTCGCTCGTTTTCAGGTATTATTAAATTTATTCCCTTTATCGTCCTTGTAATGCAAATTTTGATCATAAATGGAATTACGTCTCACCTTAAGCAAACTACAACAGATTTGCCTCTTGGGAAAATATACCTCTTCTTTCACAATTTTGCCTTTTCATGCAATAAAATATAAAGTGTCCCGTATAATTAAAGTTAGGAAGTGAGTCATTTATTTGGTGAAGGTGGAAGATATCAGTGTCAGGAATGGAGCACTTTCCTGTTTGAAAGACAGTGTTCTCTTAATATAAACTGAAGGATATTCCACTTTTTCATATGGTTAATGGGACTGAGCATTCATGTATCCTTGACAGTTCGCATGCACCTGCTCACACACACACACACACACCCACAGAGTTTTCCTATCACATATCAGACATCAACACACAGACTCAGAGACTGAAGACTAAAATTGTGAATGTGTGTGCACATTTAGAAATTCTTGTCACCTCCTGTCAACCTGTTTTTTTGGTACGGGGTGGCCTAAGGGTCAAACAGATCAGATTCACCACACACCATCTGCACGTTGCATCTGTCGTGCAAATACAAAAATTAAATCTCAGTGTACTTAAGTCTCAGTTTACTCATCTATTTCACCTTCATGTCGTTTGTCCATTTCCCCACTGACACCTTTTCATCCCTCTCAAAATTTCTCTTCTTCTCCCTTTCTCTCTCTCTCTCCCTCTCTGCCCCCCCCCCCCCCCCCCCCCTCCTCCCCCTCACTGTGAAGGTCATTCTAATAAAGAGCTCTCGTAGGACAGAGCTGCTAATTGCTCCGCGGCACACTAGCTGGTTTCAGATCCAAATAAAGGCACGTCGCCTTTTTCCAAGCTCCTCTCCCTCTTGCCCTCCATTCCTCCACCTCCCCTCTTCACCTCTGTTCCACCATGTTAAATACAATTTGAGTATTAGCTGTGTGGACTGTCATAGCCTGACCTCAGCCTCCATTACCTCTCAGGACAAGGGGGGAGAGATGAAGGGGAAAGTGGGTATTTTTTCATCCGCATGATCACAGGATGATTTCCAACTGGCACGCGTGAACGCGCACATGTACATGCGCAGGCTTTACCTCTTTAGGAATGTACAACCCGTGATTTTAGGCTCAGATAAATGAGGTGTGCATGAAGTCCGCTCCTTCTACAAATATTTGTGTGTGTGTACGTGTGCATATCTTTGTGTCTGTCTTCAGTATTTCGAACAGACAGCAGTCTGCAAGCTGGTAAATCACTTACTGCACTCTAAAGGAAGGGTCGAGGTGAAGGCAGGAGTGTATGTTTGCCCCGGTCATACACACATACAGAGCGATCTCATCGGTGCGGAATGTGCTGTGTGTTTACCTATGGCTCCAGAACCCACCTGACCGAGGGAGGCTAATCTTTATGGGCTCTGTAAACAGGGACTTTGTCTTCAGAGAACTGCAGGCAGGCAAGCAGACACACAATTCACACATGCACGCGCACACACAGGCATACACGCCAGAGAGGAGGGGGTAAAAAGCATATATGGCAGGCTACATACTGTACAGCCAATAGACAAGAAAGCACACATGCACGTGCGGAGCTTACATGTACACATGAACCCTCACTTAAACGCTCAGACAAACTCTGCCATATGGCAGACAGTCCTGCAGAAGTACAGAGGAACTCCCCATGTTTAAATAGCAGGGGATTTTCTTATCATTTGCACTCTGAGCCCCCCTCTTCTTCTCTTCACTCTTCAACAACAGCACTGGCTTCTTCATTAGCCAGCTGCACAGCACACTGAAGGTCGGACCTTAGGCCTGTGCTGCTAACTTCTCTCTCTGGCTTGATGATGCTCTTTGAAGCCCGCCAGCCAGCCAGCCAGCCAGTAGTAGATATTGGCCCACATCTGACTGACTATCTGTCTGCAGGATAATGGAGTTCACCTGTTAGCACTGGAGCAGGGCCAGGGCAGCCGCAGACATCTAGCATTAGCCCTTTTGCTGTTAGCCAACCTGTTAGCGCTGGCTGCCTGCCAGAGTACCCTGGAGCAGCGCTGTTAGTTGCTAGCTTTAGCTCTGCATGGAAGACTACCTGGCTTCCCTGGTCTTGTATCCTGCTGCAAATCTGGCTAGAGTGTAGCAGCGGCCAGCTGCTGAGGAAACAACCAAACTTGGAGAGGGAAATGATGGAAAAAGAATTTGTGCAGTATGTTTTTATGTATGTGTGCTCACTTGTGTGAGACTTGTGTGCGTGTTATTTCTTCAGCTTTCCTCTGACCTCATTCTCTTTTATTGAAGCTAACACACGTCAGCTCAGAAATGCCACGCAGATATCCCTCCTATCTCTCTTCCTCTCCTTTTGCTTTCTGTCACTCTTTCAGAGTCAGGAGAGTAGAAGACATCTGACACATATAGGCTACAGTTGTTAGCTGTACTTTATGTGTACATTTGTGTGTTTTAAGCCTAGATCACAGAGTTTTGTAAATACATTTAGATTTAACACAAAGATCCAAGACTTCAAATTAAATTAAACTTAATGCATCCTTCTTCTTAGCAATTCACTGACAGAATTATACTATCTCAAGTATTCAGAGGGAGCTAGTAAAAAAAAAAAGTGCATCTCGATTAGCAAGTCAGAAAAGAGAAAGAAAAAAATAGTCGAAAAATGTAACTTTTTGTAACGGCTGAATCGCAGTGCTGCAGCGGTGCAGATTTGCATAGGAAAATTCATCAACTCTCTTTCTGACAGTTTTTCGTTTAACTGCATTTAGGGTGACGCTGTTCTTAGAATCAACATGTCTTGGCATGCCCAAGGTATCCTAACTAGGTAAATAGTTAAATATCTGTTTGCATGAAAAGATAAAGAGTAAGGATATATAGGAGGCAGTGGAAACTCTGCCCTGAAACTACAATTGTACAAGAACACCTTGTCCTTCCAAGTCACTGCTCCAGTATCGTTACTGTAATATTAATACACAACACCACTAACTGTTTCACTGTACTAGACATTTTATTTTATTTTTTTATTTTTGTATTTCATTTTTGCTCAGTGCTCCTGTTTGCCTCTCTCCCTCGTGAACCTAACAAGTGATTAATGGAGACATAAGAGCCCAGAACTGATAGTTGGGCTTGTTCTGGGGTTTGGGGTTAAAGCAGATTCCCTCGGGGGCCGATGTCACAGTTTATTTAGTGAAGGAGTCTTTGCCAGCTTGCAGGGTGAGAGTGTGAGAATATGGGTGTGTTTACTAAATTATGATCTGTCTGTGTATATCAGTGTTCATGTCCCTGTCAAAGCACAGAAATAAAATAGCTAAGACTCTTTGTGATGCTTTTAAGAGACAAATCCTGGAGCTGTTGTACTGACAATAAATAGGACATTTTGTGGACACAATGACAGCAACCAGGGTAGTTTTTTCATGTGTGTTTTTTAGTTCGTGACTGTCAATTATAATGAAATAAAGCCCCTCTGGGTGTAACAGCTAAACCAAATATTTTATGAATCCACACAGCCACTCACTGTCAATAGAGGCTCCTCCAAATTCTGTTTCCTGATTACAAAACAGGTTAGAGCTCCAATTCCTCAGATTTCTGTCTCAGGAAGAGTGTCTCCTTTGCTCACAAATATTGATTGAACTATCAAAGATTATAGAAATAACCTATGTGGATTCTATTTCAGGGTGAAAACTTTAATGTTTTCCAGGGTTGAACCTGCCACTAGTTACCAGGCATAACCAGAGGGAGAAAGACAGGAAGAAGAGAGTAGGAGAAAGACAGATAATTCAAGAGTCAGATGAAAGTAGATAGATGATGGAGTGTAGATACTCGTACAGACAATTTTTTCCCTTACCCCCCTCCCTCCTTCTCCCTCCTCCCCTCACTTTCCCTCCCACCCTTATTCCCTCAGTTCTTTGCCTAATAAGCAGCGTTCCTGTGAGCTGATGCAAGGCGGAGGAAACAGAACAGGCGTTCTGGGACTGCTGGAAATATTCCCACATGAGGCATAACATGATAAAGACTTATTATCTCACTAAGCTGCTGTAAACACAGATGCACACATAAATACACATTGTACACAACTCTTTCTCTCTTTCACACACAAACACACACACACACATTCACAGAAAGTGAAACTGGCCCGGCTTTACAGTTCTGACGAGCGGTGACCAAGAGGAATTTGACAGAGCCAATCCCTCCAACAAAGCCTGAGAGTCAGCCATGGTGAGCCAGCTCACTGGGCATTTGGCTCGGCTTGTTTGAACTCCACACACCCACAGCAGTGGGAAGGAACAGAGGGAGAGTTGAGTTCTGATTATTATTAGTGCAAAATTTTCGGGAACATCTGAACAAGCTACGTGTTGAAACAGGACTCATCCCAGCTCCTCTCTGCTCATCAATCACACCAGACACACACATAAACACATGCACCTAGCATTTGCTGTGAGCTAATCCATTACAGTACAAAGGTAGGTGTCAGCCTCTTAGACAAACACGCACACATACACGTGTATACACCAGAGTCATCAGAAACATGTTGAGTCCCATTTCCCTTCTTGTCTTCTCCATCCCAATTAAAAGGCAAAGGAGGCCTTTTATTTCCCTCTCCTCCAAACACATTCTTTATCTCTCTGATCTGCGCTCCTCCCTCCCTCGCTCGGTCCCCTCGGGGTAGTGGGAATGTCTCCCCCCACACTCTCTCAGGTCAGGGGTTCAGCTGGAGGGGGTCTGAGCATGTAGAGAGATTGAGAGAGCGAGAAAGAGACACACAGAAAGAGTGAGTAGCGGGTTGAGGCAGGCCTCTGCATGGGCAACTCCTCTTTGCTACCAGAAACACTTAAACTTAAAGCAGTGTGTGCGTGTGTGTGTGTGTGTCATCTTGTGTGTGTGTGTGTGTGTATCATAGTCCTAATCAGAGACTTCAGGGTAGATTTATGCCCCTGCCTTTTTCCCGACCTCCATTACACCAGCTTATATACACCCATTACAGGATATGACAGAGTACACACCCTTTAGAGGAGCATACCACATTGCCTGTGTGTCTGTGTGTGTGAAAGAGAGGGCATGCGCTCACGTCTTTACACACTCCCCACTTTCCCATTAGGCCCTTGTCCACCTGCGAGCTCTGTCTCACTGTCTGTCTTTATCTCTCTTCCCCTCGTTGCTAATAAGGTCAATGAGGAAGAGTAAGAAGCAGATGGGTGTACAGTACATTACAGCACAGCGCAGTATAGTGTGGGCTAGGTAGCAGGCCGGTGATTCATGCTTAGTGAGACGTGTGATGATGTGAGGAGTTTCTATTGCAGTGCAAAGTCAGTGGACTGTGCGGTGGGATCTGTTGATCACTCAGCACTATGCCTTGCTTCATAATATTACCTCAGGGAGCAGTTTGACCTAGCAGGGGTCTGGACGGAGGCGGGAAGAGATGGAAGGAAGGAGAATGAAGAAGGGAGAGAGTGTGGGGAAGAGAAGTAAGGTTGGAGATTAAGTGACTAGTTTTAAATGTCACAATAACGCTCTATTTCTCAGTCTTAACTTCACAGGCAGATGGGTGCCAGAAGGGAAACAGGGGAGAGTCAGTGGCGAGGAAAAATACTGCAGTGTGATTTGTGGCTTTCACGTGGTCCTGCTTTTTAGGGAAGAAGTGTTGAACTGGTGAAATCTGTCCAGAAGCACCTGGTACTTCTGAAGGTTTATTTCACCCAAATGAAAAAAAACAAAACACATTTGCCAACAGTCTCACCACGAAGTCCACGCAGTAGTTGATCTCTGGTTTTTCAACATGTCACAAGATCTTCTTCAGCAGATGGGAGATACTTTACAAAGGCAGTGTTACCACAAGGTAGAGTCAGTACCGCATCTCTGTTTAAAAAACAAAGCAAACAAACAAACCAAAAAAAAGGTTTTTTCTCACTTACACTCAGTGGCATTAAGCCATACACATTTTTTGTTGTATGTGCTCAAACCTTCAGAAATCTGCTCTGAAATTTCTGACACTGTCCCATGATGGTGAGTGGAATTTTGCTTTTGCCGCTTGAAACATTGAAATCCACAGTAACATGTCTGTCCAGCAAAAATGAAAAAAAAAGTCCAAATTTCTTGGGATTAGCCATAGACCTCACTGATTTCAAAGTAACAGGCAATTTTTTTGTGAAAAGACAAATTGCTGTAGAAGTCTTAAAATGTGTTTTTTTTTTATTCAGTGCATTGATTGGCACAAAAAATTCTATTCATCTCCACTGTATTGAGGCAACAGCAGAAAATTCAGTGAGTCCTCAGAGGAAAAGAAAAGTTCTCCCGTGAAATGCCTTTTATTGTTTCTCCAGAAGGCATGGCTTGTACGCCTCTGAAAAACACGCGTACATGCACACACAGAGTCGCACGCAGACGGCGGGTAGAATGCCTCGATGGCGTTTTGTGTACCCACTCCGGGTTGCTGAAATAAAAGCAGTAGAACTTTCCTCTTTAAAACTATGCACTTGTGTGTGTTAATTTCTAAAACTGGATGAGGCAGAAAGACGAGATTGAGCTTGTCATTAGGAGTTCACAGTCTGCGTGCTGGTATGAAGGTTTGTTTTGTTTTGTATTAGCTGCCTTGTGTGTGTTCTGCACGTGAATGTGTGTGCCTCTGTGTCTTCTCTCTCCCACGCTCGGGCTCCTAACGATGGCAAATGTGCCTGTGTGTTTGCGAGGCGTTGTTTCTCAAAAAACAACAACACATCCAGGAACGGCTCGTTTTGTCGGGTTTTGTGGAGGGAACACGCTCTAATTAGAGAGGCCCTATGAAGGTGCATCAAACAGATCTTTCTCAAAGACCAACCTGCTCATGGCTCACACAGCGCGCACAAGCCACCTCTGATTATTGGAGATATGTGTGTGTGTGTGTGTGTGTTATTTAACTGTATAGCAGAGTATTAACTGCCTTGTCAGTTTAGATTTGCTGCACATCTGATCCAAATCTATGGATACGCTCCTAGACACACATTCACATGCAGACAAAAAAGTGTCTGCTTCAGGTGTTGCTTTGTGGCCACTTGGGCATGTTTGTGTGTATCTGGCTCATGACCAAAAAGCCCTTTTACACAAAGTACACACATGCACACAAACACACACAATTCACTTCTCTATCTCAGCGTGTGTTTACTTTAGTTTCCTGCCTTGTTTGTTCACTCAGATGGGAGCATAGGCTTTCTGCTCAAACTGCCCAGGTCACTTTTGTTCAATCACTGTGTTGTCTCTACCCCACCCCCCCACCCCACTCCCCGCTCCCCCTCCCCACTCCCCGCTCCCCCTCCCCGCTCCCCCTCCCCCTCCCACTTCTCTGCTCTCAGGTGCCAGTGATGATGGTGGAATCAGCCTCTGAGACCATTCGAACGACGCCGTCCAACCAGAACGGAGTCAGCAGCCTCAGCAGCCAATCAGATGGAGGGGGAGGTAGAGAGGGCGGGTCTAACGGAGACACCAATGGGGAGATCAGTCCCGTTGACTTGCTGCACCTGCAACAACAACAGGTGTGTGTGTGTGTGATGTTTTGTTTACATATCTACCTATGTAAATGTGCTTTTGAGACTTGTTTTGCAACACCTCCCACTTGTGCAACTCATGTACATACAGTATGTACGGTACATTGTCTAGAACAGCATGTACACACCAGGCTGTTACATAATGTACAGATGTGACAATATAGCCAGCCAGACTCTGGTAATTGTCAGCCTTGCATGTGCGAACCGTGAACAGCTTTGACAGGTTGGCTTGTCGGTGCTTTAATTATCCACCGTTCATAATGTGCCAACTAATTCCACTGGGACAAAGTTCACCATAATAATTCATACACGCACGGTTCTCACTGGCTGTTGCTGGCTGAGAAAAAAATTGGAAGACGTACCTGCCATGTAAGCTCTGCTCAGGTGAGAGACGCCATTTTGTCCTGTTTTGGGATCATACATACACTCAAATATTCTCACAATAGCGTGCAAACACACATTCCTTATAGGATTCAGATGCTCCAGGAGTGTGTGAGAGGAGTCTTTCTGTTTTATTTTTTCACTGATCCATCAGGCAGTGTTTGTGTGTGTTTGACACGTCAGCGTGTAGTGTCTCCAGTAATGCTATTTATCTTGCCTCCTGTGCGTCAGTCCCCCCCCCTCCAAACACACTTCTATTCCTTAAAACACACCCACACACACACATACACACACATACACAAACACACACACGCACTCACACACTGGCCACTGTGTCAAATGGAATTTCCAAACTTCCCGGAACGTCTTGGATGAAATTCTACATTTTTATTTCTCATTCCCCCCAAAAATCCACATAGCTCTTCTCTGATTGCTCTCTGAAGGACTCAGGCCTTCACACATAGCACACACACACACACACACAATGTTTTTTCATCTAGAGGTCTCTACATTAGTCATTTGTCCATAACCTCACAAGAATGTCCGCTGAGTGTTGTCATCTAATGATGGAAACTCACTGATTCATGTTTTTCAGTCACAGATGTGGCATATGCTGCAATTGATGAAGAGATTAAGAAAGAAGAAATTCTCTGTATTTATGCACTGGCTCTGTAAACATATAGGTAATATTTATAACTCTCTCCCTCTTGTGTGTCTGTGTGTCATGTCCGCCCATCACAGAGGGTCAGTGTGAGTTCTGGGCTTACCGACACCAGCTGAGTTTCAAGTTGAGGAAACCCAGAGGGAAAAACAAAAATCAGGGTTTCCTCCCTGCTGCTAAAATTATTCCCCCTAATTATAATGATGGAGCCTTAGGTGAATGAAGAACACTCAAGGCCCTTCACTCCTGTCCTGCTCTCCCTCCTCCTTCCACTGACTGCATCCTCACCCTGCTTCCTCAGCAACCTTCAGCCGAGGACACACACATACACAGCCATGCACAAATGCACACATATAAACACTAAACCTGTAGCTCATACAAAGCAGGTCTTTATTCTCTCGGACGTGTCTCTGCTCTCTATGTTTTTGCACCTGTGTGTGTGTATGTGTGTGTGTGTCTGTGTGTGTGTGTGTGTGTGCACGCTGGTATTTCCTCTCTCGAGCGGGTTACCAACCACAAACATACCTCCCTCTCTCTTTCCATCTTTTTTCTCTTCCTCTCACTCACTGTACTTCTTTTTCCTTCTATCTGCTGTGGACCATGAAAGAGAAGCACAACCTTTCCTCCAGATCCCAGCCCTACCTCACAGAAACTGTTACATCCACACATATAGCCGTAAATACACAGTAATTTATTGTAGTAATTCCCTCCTTAATGCTTTCTGTTAGACTCAATTTGCACAGATTGAAAAGATTTGACTTGTCATGAGGCAGAGGTGTGTCTTTCCTGTATTATGGACATTTTTCAATAACTCTAGAAACGCTCAGCCTTTTGCATGTTTACGGCTGTTTCACTTTACATTTGAGTGTGGATTCACATGTCATTTTTGCCTCGTGTTAACATTTCTGCACCTTATTTTTTGTACAAATTGTAGGCTTGATTCCTGGATTTTAGTCATTTTATGGTCGTAATTTTTCCTGGATTTTATGATGCGCAGCTGACTCTGTACAGTGCATAAGGATCATCAGCATCATGATGCCCTCTTGTTCCCACAGCTAACCCACATTGGAAGTAGGGTTGTTCTGTATGTGTCTGTGTGTGTGTCCCTGTCATTTCTGCTCAGTATTACCAGCCCTTGGTTGCCCTCATACACCTCTCTAGCCTCCCCCCCACTCCTTCGTCCCCTGAATGAGATGGGGTTCTGTGCCAGTGAGCACTGTTGAGTGGCTGCACTGATACCACGACCAGGAGCTTTTTTTTTTTCTCATACACCTCTTTTATCTCATTTTTCTATCATCTACCTGCATTTACTTATCTCAAATTCAAAGTCTTGAAACGTATTAAAATATGTTACATTTAGTGGAGTAGAGGTGTTATTTCTTCAGGTTTGTGTTGTGTGTCCATAATGTGTAAAACAGTATTAGATTTTATATTATTAGACATAGACTAGTAACAGATATTATTTTTATTATATCTACCTCATAAACACAAATTGCCTCCCATCAATTTATTTCCTGTTTTCACAGTTTAAGTCTTCAGTTAACTTTCAGTCTCTAAGTTTTTCATCCCTAATTCCATCGCACTTTTAATTGAGTTTTGGCCACAGAGGCTGTATTTTTATCCCACCGCTCATAAAATCAATACTGTCTCATACAGACAGCCCCTATACAGACAGCGGTCACCTGACATACTTGTAGAAGAACCTGCTTTCCTGCTTCAACTTGAAAGTCTTGGATATACCTCCTCCTCCTCTTGTTCTTTTCTCCTCCACGCTTGAGTCTCTCACCTGAAGGTGTAGTGCAGACCAGTGTTGGTGCTTAAACACCATGCCAGTGCGCACTGGAGCAGAAAAGACACACACACACACGCTCACTCACACACACATACAGAACTCCTGACAGCACGGTGTTGTCAGAACACAAAGCCGTCTTTTCCTTGGGCCCCTTGGGAACCTGAGAGAAATCACAGCCATCTTCAGCCGTCAAACCCCTGTACTGGCCTCTCTCTGTCTCCTGTCTCCATCTTTCTCTGACTCTTTTTCTGCCTCTGTCCTTCTCTGTGTTCTCTGAATCTGTATCTTCTCTGTATCTATCTAATTTTAGATAGATAGATAGATAGATGGTCAGCGGCCATAATGGGTGGGCGGAGACGAGGGACTGGGGAGATGGTACATATAGCCAGAGGGAATGTAGGTAAAAGGAGGGGTAAAGAGGCAGCACACTGGGGGGGGGGCATTGGAGGGCTGGAGAGGAGGAATAGGGGGATGAGGGAGGGGTGTAAAGCTGAGACGTGTCAGAAAAGGGCGCCTGGGCCTCCCTGTGGAATGTGGCCTGTCTGCCTCCCCAGAAAGAACAGAGCAGGAGAGAGGGAAGAGAGAGAGAAGAAAGGGAAGAGGGGGCGAAGACCAGTTCTACCCCATCATCGAGGGGAGAGAGGAGGGAGGGAGGGGGAGGCAAAACAAAGAGCGGAGTTATAGGGCGAGAGGAAGGAGAGGTGGAAAAGTGAGAGTGCAGCGGCGAGTGTATGGCATTTTGCTGAGGTGCCGGGCACGGGTGTAGACATGAAATGATGCATAGCGGAGGAGAAATGTAAGCAGGATAAATCCTAACAAACCTCAAACTCTGTGTGTGTGTGTGTGTGTGTGTGTGTGTGTGGCTGGGTGGAGGGTGCTCTGACGAGAACCAGGTGTCTTCAATTCTTGCCTTTTCTTTACGTCGCTCACCCCCCTTTTTTTTTGCAGATGTGCGTCCACACTTTAAGCACCGTCACTCACCTCTCTCCTCTGTTCTCACCCATTTCTGTCTCATCGTTTTCCCTCGCCATCAATTAATCGCCTCCAGTGTTCCAGCCGCTGCAGTAGTTGCGGCTGGTGATGACGGGAAGAGAAGAGGGGAAAGTAGGAGGGAGAAGAAAGAGAAAGAGATGGTGACAAAAAAGGTGCCGTTTCCTCTCAGGAGTACCACTTGTCGGTCGACTAAACCAACCACTGAGGGTTTTTTCCTCTTTCTCTTTCTCTCTGTCTTTTTCTCTCTCTTGTCCTTAACTCACTCTTACGTGCAAATAGAAAGTGAGAGGCAGATTGAAGCGGTGGTCTCCCTTCCCCAAGGGTTTAAAAGGAACATTGGTTGAGAAAAAGGCAGTCTTAGAAATTGGTTTGGAGCTTCGATCCCCTCTCCCATTTGTCATGTTCTATTTTTTCCTCGGTGCTTTCCTTTTTCCTCACATGCACAAGCATATACTGACAGTCTTGTTTCTCTCCCTCTCTCGTACACACACACACACACACACACACAGTTATACACTTGCACCGAGCTGATGTGAGTTAATGAAGGGTGTAATTAAGGAGCCACAGTGATGACTGGAGATCAGGGGGAGCCGATACAGATCTCAGATATACACAAACACTGATGATAGATAGCTGTTTTGTGTGCATGCACATGTGCAAGAGTGCGCATTTGGATTTGATGCCGAGAGTGCTTTGCGGACAGATGTATGAAATCGGTGTGTGTGTTAACAGACGCTGAGAGATGCTGGATGATTCAGATAACATATGGCTTCCTGTTAGATTGGCTAGACTGAGTAATTATGGTCTGTATAGATGGAGGTGGGGTGGTTTTTGAGACATATGTGATTCTGCAGCTCTGGCTGCGAGGCCTTTGCTAAATTATGGGAGGTGAATGTTGGTCACTCGGACAGTTATGTCCTGTTTGACCTCCAGCTCTCCACTAGAGTTCACTTTCAGGTCAGGAGTGCAGAGGAGACGAAGGTGAAGGGGTGGCTGTAGGAGAGGAGGAGACATTTTCAGACACATTTTGTGGTTTGTTAGCGCAGTGGGATTTAATTTAATTACATAATGCTTGAGTTTTATGCATCCGCATGACAGGTTGTATCCCATTTGTGTCCGTGTGTCATTTTCCTGTCTGTCTGTCTGTCTGTGTGTGTGTCTGCATGTGTAACCCGTGTGTGTGAGTGCATGTGTCCGTCTGTCATGTGTGCGGGCCAGTAAATCAGTCCCAGGCCTTGCTCTGAGTGCTGTCACCTCCTAAAAGCTTTCCCTAGGTCTGGGCTGGCCTTCCTCTTTATGTTTGAGGTCAGTGTAGTTCACAGGTCACCAAAGGTCATGCTGAGACAGAGGAGGGGCAAGTTGGGTTGCCTAGCATCACAGAACACCCACTGCTGTTACCGCGGCGATACAAAGAGACCTATAGAACCCCAACTTCCTCTAAGATTCTTAAAAGCACCAGCAGCTCTCTTTATCTGTCCTCTTTGACTTTTACTTGCCTTTTTTCTTGCCTTGTCAGTCTTTCTATATATGAATCTGCTTGTATTGATACACTCATGATGCCACAAACACACCTGCACATACAAATCTCATGATCAGTAATGTGTTTCACATGACTCCCCTTCCTCATATTCGTCATTCAGTGATTTCTTTCTCACATTGAGTCCTAATTCTGAGATGCTGAGATGTTGTATTTATGAGCGGCCATAAATTTTTTTTTTTTTACTGCTTTTTCCAGCCAGGCCATTGAGTGTTGGAGAATCCAGTGAGTGAGAGTTGGAGAGTAGATTTTTGTTCTCACTATTGATGTCCTTTCAAATCCTTTCCCTTTGTATGTCTCCACTCTATGACCTCCATATACAGTTTCATACTCCGCAATGTTCCAGCAGCACAATAGATATGTTATGATTTTCACACTGAGTAGACTGAAAATGTAAAATCTAGCTATCAATAAGGTTTACTGTCATAGTTGTTCCACAGAGGAATACTACAAGGCTGCAAGTCTTGTGGATAAAGCATAGACGGACAGTAGACATGGTCCACCAGGCTAAATCAGCCAGCATGGACACAGTCACGGTTGGTTGACCCAACCAGCCAAGAGGCTCAGAGACAAGAATAGACAGATACCAACAGAAGAAGAAGGATGTGTGTGTGTGTGTGTGTGTGTCTGTCCTGTCTCTGTTGTGGAGACTGAGTTATACACACACATCCCCAGGCACCTGAAAGGGTTAGGCTGGGTTTGGTTGCCATGGGAGTGTTTGGAAGCACTTATACTGTGTAGGCCTGGCTGTGCTGTCAGGTAAATAACACACACATGTACACACACACACATACACACACACGAGTCGGGACGAACACTCTTCATGGAGAAGTTTCTGAGGGTGAAAAAGTCAATTGTTGACTCACACTCTTCAGAAGGTATTGCCATGGTGACCGAAGCCTTTTTAAGAGGTCAAAGGTCAGCGAGCAAAGCTGCATGACCTCATTACTATTACTGGTCAGTGACACTGGGATGTGACTCTGTGTGTGCGTGTGTGGGTTCCTGTTCACATGGTTCACCGTCTACGGCTTTTTCTGTCAAAAAGCAACGACCATAATAGGTTTTAATTGACAGCTTCTCAGATGCACAGTTTCATAGTTCATTTGGGGTGAGGTGCTCAAACAAGAGAGCGTTAGTTTACAACCCCACACACACATAGTTCACGCAAAAGCTTCATATCTTTGTCCTTGTCTCCTCTCTTTTCTTGAAGTCCTTACTTCTTCATTCCCTCACTCTGTACTCACAGAAAGAAATGGACACCGAGAGGGGAACGAGAAAAGGTAAAGAGTAAAGACAAAATGTGCAACGCTTACAAGGCTGCTAGGCAAGTAGTTACCCTGGAAACAGTCGAGAGCCCGGGATGCACACAATGAACACACACATATACACACCACACACACAATAGCTGCAGAGGCCTAAAGTGTTGCTAATTAGCTAGTCTGTGCTGGTTCTTTGTGTGAGCCATTTTAAAAGAGAGATTAGAGTCAACAGGGAGGAGGAGAGGAATGTAGCTCTTCTCTCTCTCTTTCTTTCGTTTGCTTTCTTCTCGAGCACTGGGACTCTGCGTGACAGCCTTTTTCCACCTGATTGACAGAATGCATTTGTTGTCTTGTTAGTAAAAAGTTCCAAAACTCAAAACATATGAAACAAAAATTAAGTATAATAAAACTTGTTTTGAAAAAACATGATATCAGCAAATGACAAATGAGTTTTTCTTGCTGGCTTCCACCCAAATACCCTAACATAATAATATGAAAAGTTAATTAGAAGTTTCTTCTCTGTTGTCTCAACTTATTTAAAACTAAGATGCTAAAAATGCTGCTCTAAAATTAAGCTCATTCAAGGACAGCTTTCTTAATGGAAAAAAAAAAATCAGTTTTCATATGACATTTTACTCACCATTTTCATTGCTTTATAATTAGTACCAGAAAGGTTAACTTTCATTTAAATTCTATTATATGAACTAAGTACTGGACAACGTGACAATGAAGGGGAAAAACTGTGCATGACTGTATTAAGTACAGTAGCTCAAAGCTAAACCAGGCATTAGCGCTGCAAAACCTCTCGCCATAATAAAGTTTGGGTATTAATGTGTTTATCTCTATTTGTACTTTCATGTTAATACATATAAACCGGCGACTAAAACCTGTCTGACTGTTCCGGTTGCTTGCTCTTGCTGTCTCAATTTTGTCCCACAGAATCACCATTTTGTCAAATCTCCAAACAAAATTTAGAAAAGTCAGCCAAATCAACAAAAGCAAAACCTTGTCAAAAAAAAGAAAAGCTTTACAAGAATAGAAAAAGAAAAGAAAATTACTGGGCTTTAGGTTATTTTGAATTGAAAAAAGTACCCGTTCACATCTGGATGGATTGACTGTAGCACACGTACACAAACACTTCCCCATTTTCCTTTTATAGAACACACCCCAGCCCTTCTCATTTGAGGAAGTTAAAGATTTTGTGCTTGTTTAGAAGTTGAACTTCTTGTACAGCAGCCAGCCTTTGTTGTACGTGCCCACTTCCGGTGTTTGTGTGCGTGTGTGTGTGCATGCATGCATGCATGCGTGTGTGTGTGTGTGTGTGTGTGTGTGTGTGTGTGTGTGTGTGTGTGTGGTACGGGTGGGTGTGAGGGTGTGTCCATCTCCATCTCCACAGCCGCAACCAGGTGTGAAAACCCTCTGAACCAAAAACATGAAAGAGTTTTATTTCCATCGAAGCAGGCAGGCAGACTAATACTTTTGCAGGCCACTGACTAGGAACGTGTTTTTCTGTTTAACCAGTAGGCGTCTTTATGTGTGTATGTGTCTGTGTATGCATGTGCACATGGCAGACAGTCTCTGTTTGTGTATGTATGTGTTTTCCCTCTGTCTCCTGAGCTGGGTCTTGGCAGTGTCTTGCATGTGTTATTAGTTTGATTTTTTTTTTTTTTTTTTTTTGGTTATTAATAATAACAGTTAAACGGTTTCCATATGTGAGGCCTGGTTGCCAGGCTAGTGCTATCCTCATCATGGGCTGGCCTCGCGCAGTCTCCCCTCTCAGGAGCTGCTCTTGTTGGGCAGGAGAAGCAGCTTAAACTCTGGAGGTCATCCAACTAAGACCCAGCACCTAAGTGGCCTTGTCTTCCCAGGAGCATGACCAAACTACTTAACTGTCCTACCTTATCCGAGATGAGGGCTAAATATTACAAGGTACACTGTGTGTGTCTGTGGGTGTGCTTTCCGCTGTGGGCTGGGTCTGTCTGGAGTGAGACCTTCCTCTCTTGCCAAACGAGCTGTGTTGAAAACCGCAGGGAAACTGCATATGTGTATATAATGTATGACGTGTATTTGTGTGTGTGTGTGTGTGTGTGTGTGTGTGTGTGTGTCTGTGTGTGAGGAAACTGCTGTAGAGCTATTTGCCATCAATTAGCTGCCTGGACTGAGATGAGGCCTACAGTACAGAGGGAGCTGCTTTTATATTCTGAGGAAGGGAGTTCCTCTCCTAATTGTCTATCTCTCGATGCCCTTTTCACTTCATAGAGAAAAGCTGACATCTCCTAAGGAAGATTTTTTTCCTCTGTGTGTGTGTGTGTGTGCGCGTTGAAGATGTGTGTGCGTGATGATGAATTGTGCCATGATATAGAGCAGTCCTGGGTATTCAGTCAGCTCCTTTTTATGGCCGTGCATATACCCCTGTGAATCAATAGAAACATTAGATGAGTGTAGGGACGTAGTTGAAGGGGAGAGGTTTTCTCGTTTCACAAAACAGTTTTGAACTGAAGAGAACCATCTGGAAAACGGCAGGGTCCCCGGAGTTTAGAACAGGTCCCTTTTGTGAAAAATAGGATGTGAAAAAAAAAATCTAAAATCAGCCAGGGTTTTCAAACATTACGGCATATTTTGAAGTTCTTTTGGAGTTTGTGAGTTTTTATTGCGTTGGCTCTTGAACGCGGTCTTTCCTCTCTTTAATGGTCAGTCTGGGCCCAGAGAAGCTTGCTTCAGCCGTTTTAAAACCTCAGCTCTCGAACGGTGCCTTTATATTGCGGAAACATTACATTAAATAGCTGAACGGGATTGCGGCTGGCTGGTATTTCTGAAGGTGTCCCAGATAGTTTCAGCTTGACGGCGGCCTAAACAGATTGAGGTATTCAGTGCCGCGCAAGCTCAGTTATATTGGTGGACAACTGGTTTGAAGTCCACGTTGCTATGAGCAAAAACAAATGGCAGGAAAGCTGGTGAAGGGAGGCCGGAAAGACCTGATTAATACCAGAAAAAGAGAAGGCGTACATGAGGAAGAGTTGAGAGGAAAGGGGCGAAGTCTTGGCAGAGAATAGTTTATTTGTAACCCACCATGAAATTGGGCGGCTTTAGCAGGCTTTGCTTCAGGCTGCCCCTTACCCCTATATGTTTACCCCCGGGAAACCCCTGATCTGCCCTAAATATATGTACCACTCCATCCTTACCCATGTGATCTATAGGAAAATTGCATCAAATTTTAAAGGCTTACAATGTTTTCTTTTGTTTTTTTGTTTTTATTTTTGACAAATGACCTCTTCCAGTGTTGTATCTACCATAAACAAATTAAGACATGATTGACAGTTAGCCTAAACATTTTCTCACAGTATTTCCACAACAGTATTATGTATTTATGGATTAAAGAATTATGTATTTAAGAACACAATTTCTTATTTTGTACAGACAAAAAAAAAAGTTTTTGGTACCTGCTCAGCAGACCGCTCTCCTTTCTCCTTTTCATGCCACAAAGCAACTTCCCAAACATAATCCTGCAAATTTCCCATTAAATTTAACATCTGCAGGAAAATATGAGCATCAGTGAAATCAGCTGCTGCAGTTTTTGGTTGGAATGAAAACGCTGGCTTTGATGGTTCATGGTTAACAGCTACAACAAGTTATGAGACTGTCAGTTTTTTCAGCTATTTACAGTTACTACACAAAACAGTGTAAGGTAGATTTTGATAAAGAAAAAGCTACATGCTACAAACCATCCCTTAAGTAGTTCCGTGCTAATCCTAAATGTGGCATTTACCTTTAGCTACCTATTCCATTCCCACAGCTGCTGCCACAGTAGTGGGTGTTTGTTTGACAGTCAAGGGACGGCGAGGGTCCCCTCATAAGGCCAACAGCTGCATTCATGGGGCTTGGTTTCCACTGGTAGGCCTGGACAGTCTATTTTAGGCCTCCGTCTAACCCATATCTGCTCTCAGAATTTATTGTGGTGAATAAGGGTATGGGTAACAGATTTCTAGAGAGGAGAGGGGAGGGGGGGGACAGGGCACAAGAAAGACAGAATACTTGGAGAGATGCCAGCCAAACTTTTGTGAGTTATACATTATATGGAGAGTGATCTGGGAAAGCACTCTTGTCTTTTGTGGTGACTGACAGTGATGCATTTGATACGTGAGATTCCACTGCGGGTGTAACCAAGCCCTTCACTCATAAATGCCCCAAAGTCATACAGCAACCACACTGTCACCTTTTCAGTAATCTGACTTTGTGCACAGTGTGCGTGGGTGTAAATACTGGGCCAGCCACTGAAGGCAGGTGAGCTAGTACGGTACGGTGTATGATCATCCTTTTAACAAATTTACATGCTTTGTAGATTGTGTTACATCTGTTCAGTCTTGTTTCATCTTCGTCTCTGATCATGATTCCTCCTGAGTATCCAGAGAAGGAGGGGAGGGGTTTATTGGAGTTTCAAGGTATTTTTTTTTTTGGAGCCAAAGTGAGGAGGCGCAGTGCACATGGATATGAGGGATCACCGAGGTGACCCATGAGGATGGCAGCATCGATGCAGCTTTAGCTTGGCTTTCAGCTTCAATGACAGCACTCCAGAAAGGAGATAGAGAGAAAGAGGGAAGTAAGTGTAAAAAAAAAAAAAGAAAAAAGAAGATCCACCGCTCCTTTCTGAACCTGGTCTCTCCCACTGATCCAAAATCAGAGAGCGTGCAGGCCTGAAGAGAAGCAGCAGGGTGTGACAAGCTCTTTTCTACATCTTCACCTTATATCTCTCTACCCGTCTCTCCATCTATCGTTCTCTCAAGAGGAAGAAAAGGGATAGAGGAATGGAGGAGAGGCGCATTACAAGCCTCTCTTCCCAGGCTGCTGAGCTAGTAAGGCAGACAGGGGATACTTGTTTGGCACAGTAGAGATCTGAAACATCTGAATCACTTGCTTAGTCTAGCCTGGTTTAGCTCTGTCGTGGACAGATGAAAACATGAGCCTCTCACTCACCATTACTTGTGCTCCTTTCTTTCTTTCTTTTTTGCACTCTCTTCTTCTTGGTCTAAGAGCGAAGAAATCTGATACCACCTGCCTCCCCCTTGCCCTTCCTAACTCCCTACCCTCCTCCTCCTCCTCCCTCTCCCCCAAGGACAGCCCACTGTCTGCCCCGGGGGCTGTTTATCTACGGGGGGGAGGTGAGGAGGAGAGGGTAGAAGGGGGACGGGTTTGTTTCGTTTCGGCCGTCAACAATGGACCTCAGTCAGTGCTGACGGATTACTCCAACATATGGTACCCACCTGTCTCTCTCTCTCTCTCTCTCTCTCCCTCTGTCTAACCCCCCCTCCTCCCCTTCCCCCTCCCTCTGTTTAGATTTCTTTGCTTATTCCTGCGTTCTCTCTCCCTGTCTCACCCAAACACACTGGGCGGATTAGAGGCCAGATTCATCACACACACAGACCTGTTTGCTTTAGCAACCTGAGCCAGGCACAGGCACACACACACACACACACACACACACACACACACACACACACACACACACACACACACACACACACACACACACACACACACACACACACACACACACTATCTATCTAAAGAGCACTGGCCTTGTTACATGTTGGTTGTTACATTTTTGTTCTTCAAAAATGAGATTCAACTCGTAACTTGACAGCCATGTTAGGTGTGCATGTACACACACACTCATATACTCACCGTAAGATCATAATACACACGCAGCAAAATTAAATTTCTGTCCATTTTTTTCTAATGGCTTCTCTAACTGCACCATCAACCACCCCCTCCTTTCAAAGAAACATAGTTGTCAGCCATTTTTTGGGAATCTGTTAAGGAGAGAAACTAGCATTTACTGTGTGTGTGTGTGTATCTGTGTGTGTGTGTGTATCTGTGTGTGTGTGCGTGCGTGCGTGTGTGTGCGTGCGTGTGTGTGCGTGCGTGTGTGTGCGTGTGTTTGTGTGTGTGCGTGCGTGCGTGTGTGTGTGTGTGTGTGTGTGACCCTGCTGAATTAAAAAATGCACTGTTATTAAAGGCTGTGTCAGAGGCGATGATTTACAGAGGGGAGCGATGACAAGTCAGAAGAACTCACACACTGAACTGACACACACACTCACACACACACACACACACACTCACACTCACACTGTGCTCTCAGGCCTCCAAGCTGAGCAGTGACCTCCTCACCCCTCCTTCCCCTTCCTCCTCCTCCTCCCTCCCTCTCTCACTCTAATAAAACCTGTCTGACACCACTGATGTGTGTATACGTGTGTGTGTGCGTACTTGTGTGTGTGCTCCGCGGCAGCACAAAGACTCTGTTGTTGGGCCTCCCTCTTAGGCCTCCCTCATATTTTCTTTAAAGGTGCAGTGCGCCCCCAAGAATGCCACAGGGGGAGCGGGGAGTTGGGGTTAGGGGAGTCTAGGTGGAGCTGGTGTGTGTGTGTGTAGGTGGGTGAGTGTGGAGGGGATGAGATGGGGGGGGGGGCATTCTTTACAATGCTACAGCTCACCCAGGTCACAGAGAGAAAAAAGCAAGGAGTGAATGTGAAGAGGAGAAATGAAAGAGAAGGGTCAAAGAAGAGGAGTGCTTCTTGACAAAGTAGATATGAGAGAGTTTGGCTCTGGTTGCTGGTGGCTCCTGAGAGTGTGTGTGTGTGTGTGTGTGTGTGTGAGAGAGAGAGAGAGAGAGAGAGAGAGAGAGAGAGAGAGAGAGAGAGAGAGAGAGAGAGAGAGAGAGATTCTGGACCAAACCTATAATAAATATCCATAAAATAAAACCATGGATTTAGTGAAATCAAGCTTCTGTGTTTAGAGCAGTGTGGTAACATCCCTCCATTTACTTGTAGACAGGTTAGTATGGGCTGAATAATACAAAGCACTTGTGAACTATGACTAGGAGGTGAGGGAGATTAATGTGTTTCCTTCGCTGAGTCCATTATTTTCTATACTGAAACACCTCAGTGTGTAGTGTCTCTCTTGCATCTTGGTTCTTGCCAAAGGATAAAAATAAGGCTGTTTAAATTTTCAGCCACTGTATAAGGTTTGTAGTTACCTTGATATGGTTAGTGTCAGATCTGTTCATGTGATCTGTTGATGTGAACGGTGGTGCGACTGTTGACTTGTGCTGTGTTTGAACCGTCCCAGGTCTGGGCGATGATAACTTAATATTATCGTTCACTGATTTTCAGCAGAAACACGTCCCGATGAAACGATCATATTGTATTCAAGTTTTACAAAAATCTGTGGTTCAAATTAATGAGTATTGTAATTAAAAGACAAATTAGAAAACAAGGTTTAGAATAGAAAGAAGAGCATTGTGTGGTATTATATAACATTGGGACACAATTCACTGTATTGAATACCCCCCCCCCCCCCCCCGCCCCCCGCCCCCCCTCCCAAAAAACTTTTTCTACTGATAGCAGAAAATACTTTTATTAATATTTCCCAGTCCTCAGCTGATCCAATTTTAATGGACACCTGCCAGCCAGTACTAAACAGGTTTTTCCTGTGGTTAGGGGATAAAACTTTAACATAACAGCTTTACAATAGGTGATTTCAATAATGTTGCCTCTTAGCTCGGTGGCATGTTTGAATAAACCTACAATCCACAATGCAGACATTGTTTAAATATCTAGAGAATCACATACTTGGTTTGTAGTTCTTGTCTCTCCCACATATACACACATCTATGAATACAGGCATAGGAGAGGAGACAGGCATCACCTCTGCTTGGTTGTACCGTTTATGAAAGCCATAAATGGCTCTTTAATATAGTGGTAATCAGGGTGGTAATTTGGGTGGAATTGTCCCTTATTGTTGCCAGACATGCCTCCCCAACTCCTGCCAACACACACACACACACACACCCACACACCCACATACACACAGACAAACACACACTCTCACTCTTGGGCAGACAGGGTGTTCAAGGAGTAATTCACACCACATGCCAACAAACTGGGCGGTTGTGTTTTTTTGGTGTTTCTGTGTGTGTGTGTGTGTGTGTATGTCTGTTCCTGCTTTAATGCTGAGGTCAAACCAGTAAATGGGAGGGGGTTCCCAAGATTTTTGTTAAAGTGTTAAAATACGTGCGCATGTGTGTGTGTGTTTGTATAGGCCCATCCACCGCCACGTCCGTGAGTGTGTGTTTTAATTGCGGTCTCAGCAAAAGTAGCAAGTGTGCTCGATACAGATGGTTTTCATCACTCTGACTGCACAGAGAACTTCTCTCTTTCTGTCTCCCTGTAATCTCTCCTCTCTGTTTTTGTAATTAAACATTACTAAATGTACCCAAGCTTCTGATTTGACAAATCATTAAATACGTGACAGTATACAGTAAGTGGGTGCTGCACTTTTTCACAGTGTTACAATTTTCTGTGGTTGTGAAACGATGCACAACTACAAAAAAAAAGCTGATTTTTCGTGCTTCGTGGTTGAGTAAGAGCTTCCATGGTAAAGAACATCCCTTATTCTGGCCGTTAATTTGCGGTGTGCACATCCGCATGCGCGCGCACACACACACAGACTTTCATAAATCAATATTTACTAAGGAACCTTTCCCCTTTTGAGTCAGAGGAAGCAAATGTGCATCCTGCTGTCTCTCCTCTCAAACCCTCTGTCATGAGCTTGTGTGTGTGTGTGTGTGTGTGTGTGTGTGTGTGTGTGTGTGTGCGTGCGTGCGTGCGTGCGTGTTTGTGTGAGTATGTGCTTACAGTAAGTGCGAGGCAGCTCATGTGTTTTGACATGGGTGTTTTCTTGTTTTGTTTTCGGAGCCTTTCAGACATTCCAACAGAAATGCCCGTTCCTCGGGGACGGATTTGTCTTGATGACAGAAAGCTTGAGTCTTTAATACTGCAACAAGCAACACAGCAAAGAATAGAGGGAAATATTATGAACAGTGAAAAACATTTGCAGAGTTTATAATACTATTAAGGGTGAGGAGGAAGGTAGATGTGAGGATGGACGGTGGGAGGGATGGCTGAGGTAACAGTGTCGAAAGGATGAATCGGCAACACTCAAGGGCAAAGTGAACGAATGAAGACAGAGAGCAAGAGAGCGATGGTGTCACTGGTTTGAATAGACGGCACTGGAGGGCAGAAAGGGGAGAAATAGGAAGAGGTGGGTGGTGGTTAGTCACAGCTCTTTAGGGCACATCAGGGCAAATGGTTCCTTACATCACTCTGACACATGCAAATACAGAGCAACTGACACACATGAAGATATGCTGACACACTTTTGCCTCAGAGGATGTGGAAAACCTACTTTGCACCTTCCTCTGAAAAGGGAGGAGGCGGACGAGGAGGAAGAGGAGGAGGAGAGTTGTGGAAGAGAGAGTGAAACAGATGGGAGAGCGAAGAAACAAAGAATGGAAAGAGGAGATGGTCCGAGTTTGGAGTTAAAGGTTTTGAATGAGTTGGGATGAACTCAGTCACATACACACACACACACACACACACACACACACAAAGTGCAGATGCACATACTTGAGCGTACTGTGTGCGTGCCAGGTGGACATCTCAGGTTGAGGAAATCAGACCTGACAGCTTGGCAAAAAGCAGAAGGTTTAGAGAGTGGCCAATATGAGAGACTGTTTTTGTGTTTGTCTTTTATCTAAATTGAAAAAGTTTGATTTATGTGTGTCTGTGTGTTATTTGAATCTGAACATACACACGTGGACTTTTAAAAAAAATGTAAAAGTAAAGCGTAACTTTAGAAGGTGTGTGACTTTTAAGTGTGTTGTTAATAAATATACATATTCCACTGTATGAACATATGTGCATGATGAATATCTAATCATCTCTATTTCTCTCTTGTAGGCGCTTCAGGCAGCCAGACAGTTCCTCCTCCAGCAGGCCTCTGGACTCAACTCCCCTGGCAGCAACGAGGTCAAACAGAGCCCTGTGCAGGTCAGAGCACACAGATGCACACACACACACACACATACACGCACAGATACACAGCCCAACTGCTGCATTGTCATAATCTGTATATCATTAAGCCCCTGGCTGCTGCAGCTTTGCCTTCACCAACCTGCCACGTCAACTACACTCTGTGATATACTTTTCGCTCCCTTTCCCTCCTTCTGTCTGTGTCTCTCTCTCTTTCCTTGAGTGCATGTGTGTGTCATTGTTAGTGTGTCTGTAAGTGCGTGTGTGAATGAGGTCTTTGTAGTGATTGGGTAGCGAGCTGTTTTCAGAGCTGAATTCCACAGTAAGCAGAGAGAGTGGGGTTAGCTGGAGTGCAGGATCCCCACTGAAAGACACTTGAGGAGGCACACACACAGACACACACACACACACACACACACACACAGACAGCATGCCCACATTATTACTATCAGTGTATGTTGATAAAAATCACACATGACATTACCTCTGGCAGTTCTTTACAATTATGTGATGTGCGGAGTGCATGCACGAGTTTGATTTGTAGCTGTGTCTCATATCAATAAAGTGGGGCCATGGGTCTACTAGAGCAGCAAGTAGTCTGGCTGTTGCTGTGTTCTTCTCAATAACATGCCACATGAGAAACAGACAGCTGGGCCATTGCAATATGGGAAATGAAGAAAGAGATGGAAGAAAGAGAAAGACGGATGTGAGTCATATGCAAAGATAAGGTCATATCTCATCTGCGGTGTCTGAAGCCAGGAAGGTGCTTTTGGGAAAATTTGGAAACTTTTCGCTTGTAAAGGTAGTAGTACTGTGAAGGACGTGTAGGTAGAAGGCAATTATTTGTAGCTTTGTCTTAGAGGGATATGCTGCAGATGACACCTGCAAATAATGAAACATAAAATTCATGCTTCATAGAGGACTTTTCATTTGTTCTCATAAATATTTGGTTTTGGGTCATGTTTTTCCTGGAAAAACCCTCTGGTGCACAAAAAAAATACCTTTTATATTTCCGGCAGTAGCAAGCAGGATTTCTTTGGAATAAACAGAGGAAGAGCTAGGTGTTTACCACGAACAGCAGTGGCCTCCATGACAAAGCTAAAAAAAAAAAAAAATAGCTCATATGAAATGTAGATGGTGGAAGGTCTGATAGAAGAAAAAAATTTGCATGTTCAGCCTCACAGTTTAATTGCCAAGTGACCTCTGGGAAGTATAAAAATGCCACAGAATTAATGACTGCTTATTAGAGAAGATGTCAAAAATGAAATAAAATTTTAAAAAAGGGGATCTTGCGGATTACACTTTAATCAAAACCTGAATTGGAATAAGAATCACTTTGTTTACTTTGGATAGAAACTGGCAGGTGTAGAAATTACATGCAGACTTTGAGGGCGTAAGAGAATAAAATACATGTTACAATACTCTAAAGATTAAAATTGTATTTGTACTTTAAATCATCAAAAAACGGTGCATACATGGCCTAAATTGATATCCATCGGTTCAGCCTTTCACTCAAACTCTGACCTACAGTAATGTCACCGCTATCTCTGGATTTCACCTCCTATACCACGTTCAGACCAACACACGTGGTATAAATCGGCCTAGACAGTTGATCCAGATGGGTCAGTGTGTGTCATCACACCCTCACCCTGACCTGGGTCAGATGCTTGTTGGTCACTATTCTGCTTTGGGAGTATAATTACATGTTACAGATGTTTAAACATTTTTCACTTCTTGACTCATCAAAAAAATAAAAAGAGAGAGAAGGCCAACATGTTGGGGAAGTGAAACTAAAAGTTAACATGTAATGTATATCTGTTGTTGAGCATGGATATGTAAAGAACTCCAGTCCAGCCTCTATGAATGTTGGCAGGGGATTAACCTGTGACAGCAGTCTCACATGAATGGGGTCAAACGCAGGTCGAACGCACACTTAGTTGACCCACCTCATACGCACATCTCTTATATAAAAGAAGTATTACCTTCCACTGCCTTCTCTCTCCCTCTCTCTTGAACCCACACACACACACACATGCTGGCACACATACACATCACTCTACCCCTCCTCTACTCTCTCCCTCTCTGGCTTGTTTGTCTTGTTTGTTGGTGCCTGGCCTGGCTACCCTCGCTGTACTCTCCAGGGCATCCACGCTACATCTCTGTTGTCTGAGCTGTCAGCTCACATGGCCCCACACACCCTGCCAACACACACACACACACACTTTTGTGTGTGTGTGTGTGTGTGTGTGTGTGTGTGTGTGTGTGTGTGTGTGTGTGTGTGTGTGTGTGTGTGTGTGTGTGTGTTTGTGCTTGCATCCTCACAGTCAGAAACACAAGCACCAAAAGCACAAAGTGTAGCCCAGTTGTTGTTTGTGTGCCTGTGTGTAACAGCAGCAGCAGTAGCTGTTTACTAGACTTCACAACAAACCTGGCTACTAAGGTGGCACATAGAAATTTCTTAAGTACTATAATTTCCAGCTTTACGATCATTTTGAAATCGTGGAAATTGCACTCAGTCACTGTAATTGAAGCAATCATCTGTCGTGCCATGGGGAGGGTGAGTGAGCTATGGAGTGAGTGAAGCCAGACATTTAATCTGGTCATTTCTAAAGGTGGCAGTAAGCGACTGTACAGTGACACAGTGGCTCACATCAGGCACAAAATGGCCGTCCTCAGGTTGGTTCCTGCTGGGCTGCTCTCACACATGCAAATGAGCCTCAGCCAATAATGAGATCTTTAGGAGCTCGATAATTAGATTTTTCCCTTCTCTCTGAGGGAGAACGACAGAGGCAGACAGGGAGCGCGGGAAGACTTCTTTTCGTGTCTTGACTTCTCTAGAGAAGCCTTGGTCTGCGCTGACAACCCCCTCCCACACACACACACTTCTCCTCCTGCCACCCTCACCTCACCCCTCATGGTCCCCCACCCCTTCCCCATCATATTTCTCCTCTTTTCTTTATTTATAATAGAGGGGAGGATCTGAGTGGAGAGAAAAAGAAACTCTGAGATTATATCTGCTTTTTGATTGGTTGTTCAGAGATGGTCTCCGTGTTTGGCTGGCTGTGCGAGATGGTATCAATCCACTTTGTGTGCATGTGTGTGTCACACACTGTCATGTGTCACATTCAGGAGAAACTCGACAAAAGCTCAAGTCTCTAGACAGGCAATTGCAGAAAAATTGGTTGTGCGCAACTAAATTGCAGCCACTGAAAATCACAATACTATTTATTTTATTTTCAAGTGATTATTTAGGAGGTAGATGATTCGAGGTCAAAGAGGTGTTTTAATTTGACATTAGAAACAAGCGCATCATTTTACACAGATACTTAATAATGTTGGTAGATAATGCTAACAGTTAAAATGACAGTTAAATGAAATTGAGAAAATTGACATTATGAATAGATATGTTTCAGAAATTGTTATAGTTATGGACAAAATTAGGGATTAGTAATAAAGAGATGCAAAATCATGCACAACCACATGATCACAGGTTTGATTCCTATACTGGCTTTGAAAGTCTATAGAGTGCAATGCTCTTATTAAGCAGCTGTTGCTAACATGCCCTTAAGCAAGGCATGTAGAAGTATGTGTGTGAATTAGCTGTGGGCATCATGGACAAAGAGCTTCCAAGCTCAGTCAGTCTTTCCTGAACACGTATAAGTGAAAATTCCTTTGCAAGAGACTTCAAAGATATCCTTACCCTCCGCAGTATTTGGATAATTTCACACTTTAGGTGTGTATTTATAGTCGGTATTGGACATAATTGGCCACAGTTACCTTAATTGGTGATGGCATGAATGTAACCGAGAGAACTGGCGGGCACACAGTTGGCAGAGCGAGTGGCAAATGGCGGATTACCCAGCATGATGCGTAGCATGCCTCCATGACCTGCCACACGTTCTCTACAATGGACACACTTGGCACGCACACTAGGTGGGCACAAGCAGACACATATACACCCACTTGGCAGACACACACGCCCGGCACACTTAACACACTGCCACTTGGCATGCACACATACAGATTAACGCACGTGCTTGGCTGTGGCCCATACGTATGTAATTGAATAGCGCGGTGTCCTGTTTTCATGTATTATTGAGGAGCTCGTTTAATTAGGAAAAAAATGAAAAGACTCATTAGAGATATGTTAATTAGCTTGGCTCTCTGCTCTCTGGAGAGGCCTGGCACCAGCACAGTGGGATGGAGAAAGAGAGGGAGCCACGCAGGAAACTGAGTCATGTCAGTCTGGAAGCAGAGATTTGGTTTCAGCGAAACTACTTTTAATCAACATTACAGTCATAACTCACAGGTTTTCTAGATGCTGCTAAATTATTTTCTGCCTTTTCGAAGCTGCCTTTTTGAACCACTATGGATTTGCGAAAAACTACTACACATAAAGATTCTGAGGCAAAGTTCAAAGTCTTTTAACTAATCAACAAAACTGTGTGGAAAGATGAGTGTTTAGCCCCCCAGAGTCTGCAGTATTGAAGCGGTTCCTTCTCTCGTTCTCTTTTATTTCCTTTCAAAGTGTTTTTCCCAAAGCACTCCTTTTGTCCACTCAATGAAAGTGCTTAGTTGGCAGTTTCTCTTATTTGATGTGGAGGGAATTGGGGCTGTGTGTGCACGCATATGTGTGTGTAGGTTAGTGTGTTTGTGTGTGTGTGTGTGTGTTGGGTGTAGTATGGGGTCCTGACAGTTTGTGAAGGGTGTATGGGAGGAGGTTGAGCAGCCAGTGGAATGGGTTTGGCTCTGGGCAGAGGGTTGGACAGACAGAAGGGAAGGATGGAGAAGAGAGGTTTGGGTCTGACCACTGAAGTGTGAAACTCTTATTTTGTGATTTGAAACATGAGTGAAATCAGTAATGAAATATGGTCGATAACGGCCTCTCACACTTCCCAATGAAGTGCCCTGCGTCTGTGTGTGTCTGTGTGTGTGTGTGTTTCTGGAAATGTGTTGTCATTTTTATTCTGAAGCACTGGGGCGTTAGATGGAGGGAGGCGGCGAATGGGGGGAGAAGAAAAGGAGGGAGAGACGGAGGAGAAGGGGGAAAGGGAGGAGGAGGAGGATTTTCCACTTGAACTTGCTGGTCTTTCACTGTCCTCTCTGAAGTTTCTTTTTTTTTTCTTTTTTTCATTTGTCTGGCCCCTGTCAGGGAGAGCTGAGTGTTATGCACATCCACATTCATACTGTATGTGTACAAGTGTGCGTCTACGTGGCCAAGTCCCAGCTCTCGGCTGGTAGAGACCCCAATTTACTGTTCTCAGTACTGTTTCCTCTGTGGACTCAGATCAATAGTCTCCATAATTTCATCCATCCTCCAACCGACCTCAAAAAAAAAAAATCACCAGATTTGGCAAAACATGTTTTAAAGCAGCCATTGTTGATATGCTGTAAGTCATATAAACTTTACATGCATCATTATACGTCTGCAGTTCACCAAATAACTAACACAAATGCTGCAGTCATTTAGACACATGGATATACAGTATATAGCTTACACACGTACATTCTTCATAGACACAGACAGAAACATTGCTCAGCAAAAAGATTTGAAGCCTGAGGCGGTAAGATGCCCTGAACATCCCCAACCCCACCTGGCTTCGCTCATCAGTTCCCCCCCAGAGTAATGTGGCCCCTGGCCCTGCTGAAGATTAGCTAGAGGAGGGGTACTCACCACACACAATGGGGCCCTTTTACTTCCAGCGGAGGCCTGGCCCTGAGCTGCAAACAACGCTCTCAGCACAGTAGGCACTCCTTCTTTTTCTCTTTTTCAGTCAAATGCTTTTCTCCTTCATTCCTCTGCTTCTCTCTTTGACCCTCTTGGTCCCCCCTCCCACCTCCTCATCCTCATGCCCTCCTCTCATTTCTCGGCATGATGAGCGCAGACGGGCTGTTTACCTGGAGGGACTGAAAGAGGGAGGGAGCGATAGGGATGATAGCTGGTGAATTAACAAATCCCGAACCAACACACACCATTGATGCCTTTACACACCAAGAAATGGCACAGTGCTGGTTGTATTTCAGCAGTAGGCTCTAATTTACCCCCCCCATCCTGCTGGCAGTTACAGTGGCAGACGAGGGTCATGCTGTTGCCATGTGCGTGAATGAGCAGCGCTTTCTCCGCTGCTGCTCATGTGTTAGACTTCTGCCCCCGTCCAGAGAGAATCTTTACAATAAGCTATGATATTTATTAATGAACACACCAGCAAAAACATAATGGCAAGATATTATGGACTGATTCAAAGACAGAGGCCAGTTTTTATGCACCTTAAACGCCAATGCGTTTGGGACTGGTCAGGAGTCAGCTTAATGAAATATGGACACAAGAAATGTGTGCATGTGTATGTGTGTCTGTGAGTGTCCATCTACAGTATGTGTGTGTGCACGTCTGTCTCTGAGTGTCCCTCTACGTGTGTGTGTGTGTGTGTGTGTGTGTGTGTGTGTGTGAGACAGAGAGGCAGGCGTCCCTTCCAGTGTGAGGTGGTAATGCTCAGTGACAAGGATAAACAGCGCTGTGGTTTGCTCCTACCAGGAGAGCGGGACGAGGAGGAGGAGGAGGACGAGGAGGTGGAGGGGAGGTCTGTGTCAGCCTCTCTCTCTTCCTCCTGCTTTCTCCTTGTCATTTTTTCAATTATCCCTCTCTCCTGCGTGTCCCCATAGACCCAGAGGCAGAGCCCGCATCATTTAGACTGAGAGCCTGTTTAGATTCTGATTATAGCCTCCTTTCTTCTCACACACTGGCATCTCTCTCTCTCACACACACACACACACACAAACTGGCCTCACATTTTTCAGCCACCATGGGGTGAACAACTGTGGCAGTAAATTTATCTGCTTGTGAAGCTCGAGGGAGTGTTCAGCGCTCACTGGCCGTTGCAGTTTGTGTGTTTTTCTGAATTTGTGTCAAAAGGTTACTCCTGAAAAAGGAGTGGACAAAACATTCTTGAGAGCATCTTTGTTTATTTCAAATATGCTAAGTTATGGTGGACAAGTGTATATTAAATTAAAAAAAATGATGAGCTGGTTAAGGGTGCTGTGCTTTGGGTGTATTTTTCCATTCAGAGACCTCAATTAGAAAGAGGGTGAAGGTGTGAAATCCAAAGTTCACTCCTAAATTAGAGATGATGTAGTCATTTAACCAGCCTGGCTTCTATATAAACATGGTGCTGAGCTGCACTGGGCCTATTTCCCCTGGCTGCATGCTGGTTTAATATCAGATAGCCCTCCTTCCTCTCTTCCCGAGGTTTCATCTGAAATGGAAAGTGGGGCTTTCCTCCTCGTTAGAATGAAAAGTCATCAAGGGAGGAGAGGAGAGAGGGATGGAGCCTCATTGAAATGCAAGTTACATCGCCCCCCCCCCCCCCCCCCTTCTCTCTCTCTCTCCACTCCTCTGGGACTCCATGCCTTTCTCCTCCTTCTCCTTCCCATCTTCCTGGTGCTCCCTCGCTCCCTCTCTTCCTTTGTTAATCAGTTAAACTCCCTCTTCAAACATCCCCTCTAATTACTCCTCCACTCTCTGTAAACGACAGGGCTGTCTCTCGCTTTTCCTCTCCTTCCTCCACTCCTCCCTCCTCCGGCTCCCTCTCTCCATGGCAGGGGTTGACCTCTGTCAGCCACCGACCCCTCAGCAGAGTGTGTGTCTGCCCGTGTGTGTGTGTGCGCGCGCATGTGACTGATTCTGGCACAGAAATGATAGGAGTGACATCTATGGTTTTTAAATGTGACTATTATTAGTGGCCAACTTTCACATTTATCAGTCACCTGCTGTACAGGATTTTGTGATTGTTCACTGGCATTTGTGTGTGTGTGTGTGTGTGTGTGTGTGTTTGTGACATCATTGTTGTAGCCATTGCCTCAGGCTCTAGGCCACACTCTCTCTTCCCATAAACCTGCTGTATGACTCTTCACACACATCTCTCTATTTTTCAACCATTATTTCCTTCCTTCCTCCCTCTCTCCCTCCTGTCCTTTCCTTTCTTCCACTGTGTGGATGGTATCTGTCTTACTTGCCCCACCATTCACTCCCCCCCCCCCCCCCCCCCAGCTTCACCTCTCTCCCACTAATCTACCACGCATCTCTCTCTTTTAAATTAACATGCAACATGAAAAAAATGGGACGACAGCGGGAAAAAAAATTAAATGCATTTAATAAATGGCTGACTTCAAATCGCCCGGCTTTTCAGACTCTCCCTATTCACAGTCCAATGAAAGGGGAGAAATCATTCACCGGGAGAGACAAAGCCGAATGAAAATATAATTCCGCATTGTGAGGCGCTTTTGTCCTGGCCCGTCAAATCGCTAATGGCGAGGCTTTTGTTTTGTGGCGGCGCTCTCAGGCTGGCGGTGTCGTATGGCGGTGGCAACGCATGCCCCATAATCACCACGCTTTGTGATATTAGATTATAGGGGCAATTAATGGCGTCAAACCTTAACTACTCAGCATTCAGCCTGCCACACACACACATTCAATCTTAAACACATGCATATGTGCACGTTCATACGCACACATGTACTCCCACATGCACCCACACACATATAGTACAGTATATCAGCACTTGCACACATGCATGCGCATTTGACTCTGACATTAGTGCGTCAGCCAACACACAGAAAGGTGCTATAACTCCAGTAATTATTACGCCTGTGACTTGAAAATGTCAATGGCGGTGTGTATAAAATAGAATGTATGAGTTGTCAGGGAGGAAGAATGGGATGCACAAGAGCAATTAATTACAGCTTTTCATTTGGCAGCTTAGACTGACAAGGCCCGGCGGCGGGGGCAAGCTGGCATGACGCCAAGCGGCACCCATCACCGCCCCCACCTTACTCACAACCCCACCCCAGCAACCCCCGTCCCCTCTGCCTGTTCCTTTACCAACTGCCACAACACCACCCTTCCCCTCAGTCACCCCACTCTGTCTCTGGTTTTTCTTCTTCTTTTTCTCTCTCCTTCACCTCAAACACACACACACACACACCACTCACATGCACTAATTTTCATTCATCTACATACCATAGCTCACCCATAACCTGGCCTAGCCCTCTTTTCTGCTGTCTCTTCGGACCCTCACCGTCACATGTGGCTGGGAGTGTGTTTAGTGAGGGAAGTCTGGTTTGATAAAAGAGTCTAGGGTCACTGACAGACACACATAGAGAAAAAGAGACAGAGAAGGATGCGAGGAAGGAGGCAGGAGGAGGAGACAGAAGCCAGGTGGTAAAGAGTGTGTTAGTATTTATGGACAGTCTTGTTTACAAAGTCAAATCAGCTCTTTACAGATTTAATTTACCAGTGACAGCCCGCCCCGTCCCTTGTTCTCTACCCTCCCTACCTGCCATCCCCTCAGGTGGTGAGTAGATAGACTGCTCTGGAGAGAGCTCCACACACTGGCACTTGTGCAAGCCCACACACACACACACATACACACACACACACAGGCCCACACACAGATGTGCACACACTCACAGTTTGACTGAGAGAGAGAGACGGCTATTTCACCACCGAGTGAATATAGATAAATGGCCAATTTCAGAGGTGATAACTCATCCTTGTATTTCTCAGTAAAGCAGCCATCACTTCTTAACAGACAGGATTATTTGTATTGAGAGGGTAGAATAGTTTATTGATGTGTAGGCAGTGAAAGAAGAGGTAGTCATCCCTTAGCCTGTGAACACAGGCTCTCAGACTGTAGCCCCCCCCCCCCCCCCCAAAAAAAATATCTCAGTGTCTCAAATGCTCTGTGTCCTAATCCCCCTTATTGTTTTCTGAAGCCTTAATTCAGTTAATAAATACAAGTACTTTGTCAGCATGATCATCTGTGGGGTTTTTCTGATACTGTGTCTGCGTTTATGCATGTGCATAAGTGTCTCAGTTTTTGTTTCATGTGCTTATTTTGTCTTTGGTTTTGCAGTGTTTGTAATCAGATTAGCATGTCCACCCATCTCTGTGTACAATGCATGTGCATGAAGAGTGCTTGCACAACACATCTGCAAGAATCACCACATTTCGGTCTCAGTCCTCTCACACTCTCTCGCTCTCTCTGTCTTTGCCTGCCTGCCTGTAGCCATATCTGATGAGATAGACATCTCGTGAGATAGCCACTTTGTTGTTCCTTTCTTCTAGCCTGGCTTGACTGTGTGAAAAGAAAATCGGAGGGAGTCCTAATCATGTGTTTATGGGAGCAGATAAGAATTTATATTTTGTAGGGAGTTTGCATATCTGTCCTTTTATCTCTGCCTGTTGTCACATAAATTGTCTTTTTTTTTCCCACAATGCCAGCTTTGTGTAGGAAAGTGTCAACAGTATGTGTGTGCTTTGCTGTGTCTGTCTGTTTATCTTTGTCTGATGTTGCCAGCTTTTCTGAGCAGTGACTGACAACAGAGAATATGAGACAGCACACCTCTTTTAACTTTACCTGTCTATACCAGCAGACTGTGCAACCTCCATTCAAATTGTTTGTTTTGAGTTGAGCATCCAGTTGCAGGCACAGTCATGCTTAAAGCTCGCTGTGTTGGCTGGGCCTTTTCACACAAAAAGCCTAGCCCACTGGTAGGGTCGTCCTACTTGCATGCTAATATGAAAGTGTGTAAAGAATTTAAAATGTGTGTATGTTCCTGTGCTGTCTTTAGGTGCCTGTGTCCATGGCTATGATGAGTCCACAGATGATCACTCCTCAGCAGATGCAACAGATCTTGTCTCCCCCGCAGCTCCAGGCCCTGCTGCAGCAACAGCAGGCTTTAATGCTACAGCAGGTAATATACACACACATTTACACACACACACATTAACACACACACACTTTGGATGGACCCAGTCCCAGCCTGGCATGTTTAGATGTGTCTGTTTTAGTAGGCGCTGACACACACTGGGCATGATTGTATCTTATTCAGTGCTCACAGATCTTTGAAGATAAACACACATCCACATATCCACTTATACACACATTGTCATTTCGAGTACCTCCTCTTTAGCGTTGTTGCTAGGAGAATGTGCACGCTCCCCTCTGCAGGCACATACTTGCACACCTATATGCATGCACATACGCACACACACACACACACTCGAGCGCTTTTTAGCATCAGCCAGTGAATCATAGTGATTCAGGGGTGTGTGTTGATGCCCAGCAGGTGATAGAGGCGTTACCATGTTGACACAAACCAATAAACACTCTTCATCTGCAACAGATCTGTCAAATACTCAGCCACACCAACGTGTGACCTCCTGCCTACACAAGCGAAACACACACGCAACCTTGTAAAGGCTGTGAAGAGCACTATTAACAGAGAGGGGATAGAGGAGTAATTGCAGCATAGAGGATGTCTAGAAAACACATACACATGTAGGCAAGGCCAGAGCAGATAGATTTAATAAGGAGCGGTAGCTTTAGGCAAGTATAAATTGCAGTGGGAAGATCTGACAACATGTATCATAATGGAAATGTGAAATGTGCTGGCTTTCTGGAAACAGACATGCAGACGGCTAAGAACCTCTTCACCAGCTCTTTTTTTCTTTAACGAGGAAAAAGGAGACGGGAGGGGGGGCTTGATAATGCACACTCACACACACTCACACACACACATTACACTCCTGCTATTAAAACCACTGAGTTTAACACTGCTCTCCCACTTAATTAACCACAGTATGGACTTGCTCTTAGTGTATATCTGCAAATCAGGCACTTTTACTCACAGACCCACACACACACAGAGAACAATCAACCAACATATCAGTCACTGGAGCATTAAATTTCATATCCCCATGGCAATACAGAATTGTGTAAGAGTGGGTAAGTAAGGTTTACGGCCCGCTGCTACACAGCAGTTGTGTGTTTGTACGGGCAGTCATTTGTGGATTTGAATGTGTGTATGTGTGCATGTGTTTTTAACCTTTAAGTTTCCCCTAACCTTTTCTTATGCTACAGCTGCTCTGCCTTTCTTTCTTGGTGTGTTCACTAAAGTCAAGGTCATGGTAATAGGCTGGAGAGGTGAGTGCCTCACTTACACATACTCTTAATGCACAGAGCCACTGAATCAAATCATTAAAAAGACCTTAATTATCACTTAATTATTCCCTCAACTCACCACTCTCCAGCCAAGTGTGCGTGTCTGTGTGTATGCATGCCTGTGTGTGTGTGTGTGTGTGTGTGTGTGTGTGTGTGTGTGTGTGTGTGTGTGCTTGCATATGCATTTGTCTGTGTGATGAGGAGGCGATCAGGGCTAGTGACGCGGAAAAGAGAGATTAACTCCGCCTAAGGAGCGATAAAAGAGAGGAAAGACAGATGGAAAAGAAAGAGCAGCAAGAAGGAATGAGTCCTGCATTTAAAATAAATTAAGGACAAGAAGGAACGTCATAGTACAAAAGCACAGTAAATTATGCAAAATTGAAGCTATGGCTGGGATAATATTGAAACTAGAAATGTAAATCAATTTTGCACAAAAAGAGCAGGACCATTACACAGGGTGTGAGGAGAGGCTGTGCAGTGGTGTGTAGTCTGCTCACTGTGGGGTCAGACGGATGAGAGACCGAAGCAACTGCTGCACTGTGAAGTCATTCTTTAGTGAAAAGCCTCTTTGAACATTTGATGCACCATGAAACAAAGACAAACTGCAGATGGACACCTGTAAAAGCTGTTCTCATGAGGATAACCCTCCACAACACACTCACACACGCACACACAAACACACACTGTGGTCAGTGTGAGTTTTCCTGCCCGCCTTGCTCCCCTCTCTGCAAGATTATAATCTTAATGGAGCTTCCTGAATAAATTAATGAGTTGTAACTCAAACAAAACAGACAAGCTGTGGCCAGTCAGAGGAGACTGTGTGTGTGTGTGTGCGTGCGTGCGTGCGTGCGTGTGTGCGTGTGTGCGTGCGTGTGTGTGTGTGAGTGCGTGCGTGCGTGCGTGTGTGTGTGTGTGTGTGTGTGTGTGTGTGTGTGAGAATATAAGTGAATCATGAATTAATGTGTGTATGTTTCCATAAAAGAACCAGACTGCAATGCTAAATTCGGTAGTTTTAAATTATAGCATTTAACATTGCAGTCAGGTTCATTCCACAGAATATCTGCATAATTACAGCAGACAAGAAAATGCTGGTTGAGGTGAAGAACACATAGGAGTGTCAGAAGAAAACTTTAGTCACTTTCCTCTGAGTCTCTGAGGCCATCAGGCTGTTACTATGGCAGTGGGATGGACAATCTATAAATAACCATACATCACTTCTCTTATCTGCACATGGTATAGAAACAGCCAATTTAAGATTTACAGACTCAGAACCCTTAGCATTACAGTAAAGAGGTGCACACACGCAGCCACCCACACACACACACATACTTTTTGTGAGGACATAATGCATTCCCCAGCCCCTTAACCAAACCTAAACCCAATTCTAACTTGAGGTCTCAGCCTTCGAACAGCCTTTTAACATTGTGAGGACTGACCAAAATGTGCCCACTTTCCCAAAACCTCCGCACTCTGTAAGGTCTATGCTTTTGGTCCTCACAAAGATAGATGTACCAGTACACACACACACACAGTCCCAGCAGGTGTTTCATGACAGCAGTACAGTAAATACAGTAAGAGCAGGCTTAAAGTATTCACAGAGGGATATCTCCATGTGCATTTTTCCCTGTAGGCTTAGAACGGTCTTGTTCAGTCATGCAGACGCGCGCGTGTGTGTGTGTGAGAGAGAGAGAGAGAGAGTAAAGAACATGTGCCAGCCACCAGCACTCTTTTTCTATATTTTCTTGTTATGTTAACTTCTCCTTTACAATGGCGTGAGTTAGTGCATGTATGCAGGTATAATTCTGGCCCGTTGCCCTTCTGTCTGCCCTCACTGTGCCACAGTCAGATCATTATATACACCACTTCAGCTCAGCTCAGCTTTGACATACAAAATCACGTTGCAGCACAACTTGACACACCATAATAGCACCATCATATTCTTCAGCAGCCTCTGTCAGGTCTGTGTTTGCTTGTTGCATGTGGTTTGTCAAGGAACCACACAATGCCACAACAATAAACTGCGGCCTTCACTGAGAGCAGAGGAATAGAGTGCAACTTGCATTCCTTGAGACTCCCATTCAAGATACGGTGACTGGCTATTTCACTGTTAGAAGACTGTGGTATTGTTGAGGTTGATACAAAGCGTGTTGTGACTTACTGGCCTCATATTTCCCCAACCCCCCCTCCCTCCTCGTCCTCCTCCCCTTCACTCTGCCTCCCCCCTTTCTGTGTCTGCCTCTAGTTACAGGAGTATTACAAGAAGCAGCAGGAGCAGTTGCATCTCCAGCTTCTGACTCAGCAGCAGCAGCAGCAGCAGCAGCAACAGCAGCAGCAGCAGCAGGCCGGAAAGCAAGCGGCAAAAGAGGTGAACTTCACGAAGTACACACTCACTCAGCTCAAGTACACTCTGAAGTACACAAGTACCCTTAAACACAGTAAAAGTGGTTGACATGGGAGCCAGCAGAAGGAAAAAAAATGACATCAAGGATCATGTATAGGATGTAGGGTATATATATTCGCTCTCTTTTCCTTTCTCTCATGTGCATCTTCCTGTTCTCAGTTTTATTGTTTTGTGTACAAGCTTGTCTCAAAACAAGGATTAGTGAACATGGATTTCTATTTCTATTTTCCACCACCAGCATCCCCGGCAGTGAAGGAGTGCTGTGCTAAGCCATACACTACCCTGCCAGAGTGTTCATTTGCATGCCTTCAGCTCTAAGCCTGAGGTGAAATCTCTCTGTAGGAGGGGTCCGCCACTCTTTTAATTGTCAATTAACCCCGGCAGCACTAGGAGCCTCACTTGCACTCGCTCTCTTTCTCTAACGCACACGCGGAACTATGCATGAACACACCAGGTTTAACCACAGCTGTGGTACAGTAGGATAACAGAGGATCAACTAGGATCACATCGTGGCACAACAAAGAGGATCTCAATTGATCAGATGCGATTACTGTCATAACCTGTGTGAACGAGTGGGGGAGTGTGTATTCCTGTTTGTGCGCGTGTGTGCTGTATGAATGCTCATTTACCAGAAGTTGCTGAACACACAAAGCACCACACAGGAGACAGACTTAAAGAGAAAGACCTCATGAGAGTTTTCTGATAAACGCATGAGGGGACACATCCTAGATTTCCCCTCTTCCTTCTCCTCTCCTTCTTCCCCCTTTCCCAGTAGACAGACCCCCACCACCCCACCCCCCCACAAACTCCTTGCCGACAGCGGTCAACCAACTCGACCGTGACCAAAGCAAACCAGTTGTGGTTGACTTGCATGTTGAGAGGGTGTCTGAATCGCTTTCTCTTTCTCCCTTCGCTCTGCCGCTGTCCCAGTTTTCAGGTTTGTTGTCCTGTAACAACTAGACAAGTGCAAACACTGGTCACACAGCTACACATACATGCAGTGAGGGAGAGGCTTGATGTGTGATGGTTCACTGCACAAACACATACACTTGGGGGAATATACCTCCCTACAGAGCTGCATACAGCTGATATGACTAAGGCCATTTCCGGCAGTCAGTGTTTTTCAGTTGCTGCGAGGCACCAATCACACCTTCTTGGTCGACTCTCACATCTCTCCTGGTCAAGCAGGTGCTGTCAGATTCAGAGGCAGAGGGTGTTTTTCATTGTAAGGCTTGTGCTGTTTGTAAGCCTTCAAGTCACTGTGCTAATCTAGTTTATATTGTCTCTGAGCCCATAAACTAATTCTGTTTAAGGTCATGGTTAGCCAATCAGGTAGTTTTAACCACCTTTACTCTCTAGCAAAAAACAAGAGGATAGAAGGAGACAGAGAGGACAGTAGAGGAAGGAGGATAAACCAGAAACACTCTCTCCTTTGCATTTTGGAGTGTTTGTGGTTGAGTAGCTGTGACTTTTTGCCCTTTTCCCTCTTTTCTGCAATTCCTCTTCACTTTCCTGTCTGCATGGAAGTGATGCATTGAAAGAGAGAGTATGTATGTGTATGTTGAGTCAGTGTGTGTGTGTGTGAGTGTGTCGCCAATGCGTTTGGGACTGGTCAGGAGTCAGCTTAATGAAGTGACTCTGACCATCACAAGAAATGCGTGCATGTGTATGTGTGTCTGTGAGTGTCCATCTACAGTATGTGTGTGTGCACATGTCTGTCTCTGAGTGTCCCTCTACGTGTGTGTGTGTGTGCGCGTGCGTGCATGTGCGCGTGTGTGTGTGCGCATGCGTCTGTGTGACTGGCAGGAGCAGACAGTGTGTGATGTGCTCATAAATCACATTGACAGCCTGTTACTGCGCTAGCTTTGGCCACTCAGCCACAGCTAATGTAAACAGAACACAGGCACACACACACACACAATGTGTGTTTTAAAGAACCATGGCCATATCTCAGGAGGGAATGAGAGACAGATGGGGGAGTGGATGAAATAAAATGGACAGACACATTGAAAAGGGGGGTAGGATCGCTGAAAAGAGAGGAAAAAGAGGTTTGGTTCAGGCAGAACACTCTGATCATGATAAAACATTTACTGCATCAAATAAGAATTTGGCCATTCACTTCAGCAAACTGAACTGTGTAAGCATGACACAGTTTTTGTCTGTGATCACAACACTTGCTTGTGACAAAACCTAAGAGACGCATGTTTCCTAATTATACTGTACAGTACAACAGACACCGGCCTTCTTGACCTGCACACTGTAGAATAAATGGAATGAAAAATGCAGGTTGAGACAGAGCCAGGCCTGTGTCGTGGACTGTAGCAGTGGCTGTCTGTGATTCATATAACTAGATAACCTGAACTGTGACTGGTGTGTTCTACCTGAATGACCAAGAAACTGGCAAAACAATCTCACCACAAGATCCATGAGTAACTGGTCTGGGGCTTTTGATCGTATCACATGGTGTTCCTCAGCAGGTGATGTTTGCCCAGTTCTTATGGAGTTGTTCACTGACGGTTTAAAAAATGGAAATTACATGATTACTATGATTGAAAAACAGAACAGCTCCTAATGGACCTTGTGTTGACACTGTTTTGTAAACAATACTACTCTCATGGTCAAAAATGAAACTACAGTCTGTATGAAGAAGGTGTATTTTTGTTTTCAGTGAATAGGAGCGTAGATAAAACTTATCAGTCATCAGCAGTCAATAGTCACCGCTTTTCATCTATTATACATTTATTCCCTTAGAGTGTCCTTATTCATTTATATTTTAAGTGTGGATCAGACTTCCAACAAATAGTACAGTACAAATATTAAAATGTTTTTAAAAAACAAATTCCACTGAACCATTACAAGGTTAAAAAAGGAGTGTTTCCCCTTTTTCATCCTGCTGTTTTTCTTTTGTAAAGAATAGTTGTTGTGCTTATTCCACCTCCCCAACAGCCCCCTCCCACACACAAACACACTGCCACCACACATCTTCTCCCCAGGCACCAAGTCTGAAAGGAAGTGACCTATCTGCCCTTCCTGTGAGTTCCTCTCTGTTCAAAGAGTTCCAGGCTGCCACTCTCTTTCACACACACACATGCACACACAATGAGCAGTTCCTCAAGTTGTATTTATTTATTTTTCTTCTCCACTAGTTATCTGTGTGAGATAAAGTCCATCGCTCCCAGGGTTTAGTCGGGGGGGACTTCAAAGAGCGCAGCACAGGCCAGGTCTGCCCCAGACTGGGAGAGCAGGAAAGGGGACATTTATCACCGTAACACACACCGACATTATCGCCACGCGCCATGTAGTCTCTCCCACTCTCCCCTTAACCTCCCTCATTCTCTTCCCTCTTTCTCTTCATCGCTGCGGTCTTCACAGCTTGGCTTCGGGCTCGTCATCCTTTTTAATATGGCACTAATTTTCTCCACTGAGGCCTCAAAATTCTCTCTTTGTTTTTCAGCAGCAGACAATTAACCTTTACATCATCCTCCTTTTATTTATGTTATATGGTGTCAGTGGACTTTGTATATGAATTTGTGATGTAAGGCTCCGACCAACTGACATCAGAATAAAAACAGGGAAGGACTTTTTTTCACTTTTAAAATAATAATGAATCAGCGGCAACTTTGATTTGATAAATCAAACAGTTCAGCTTTTCAGATTCTGTCCTATTAAGACAAATGAAAATGTATTGGTGTCATAAACTTGCTCACTCATCTGCCTATTCAGATGATATTTTAGCCAAAATCATGACGTTTCCTAATTTTGGTCGCAAGTTGCCAGAAAAAAAAAAGATTCTGAATGAACATCAGTGGGTCATTTGTGTTAGAACCATTAAAGATTTTGGTGGTAATGACTTCCTTTGAGAATGGACAGAATTGAGGTTAGATAAGATAAAGTAAAAATACATTTTCTCTGTGGGGCAGTTGGTTATCACTGCAGTGAACCACAGGACAGAAATAACGCGGAAGCCTTACCTAACTTGCTAACTTTCTCCACTGTCTGTGTCTCTGTCTTCTGGCTAACAGCAATTAGGCAGTAAGCAGCTGGCCTTCCAGCAGCAGTTGATCCAGATGCAGCAGCTTCAGCAGCAGCATATCCTCAACCTCCAGAGACAAGGCCTGGTCCCGCTGCAGCCCACCGCCGCCATGCAGTCTCTGCAGCAAGGTACACGCACGCACGTACACAAACCCATATACGTTTCCCTAACCATACAACATTCAGTAACACAGACACATTCTGACAAACATATGCACACACGGTCACAACAGCACACACACACAGGCCTGTACCCACTGCTGCATGTGAAGCCTGTTAAGTTAATCAGCCCATAAAAGATAAAAGGAAACCTGATTGGTGGGTTTGTGGAAGGTACTCATTTGGATAATAGGTAAAATATGCCACTAAGCCCCCTGCTTGGAGGTGTGCATGTGCCTGTGCGAGTGTGTGTTTGCATGTGTGTACTTGAGATAAGCCAGACACAAGAACATCATCGTTTTGCCATTACTGTGCCCACTGGATGTTTTTTCTGTTCCTATGTGTAACTTCTCCCACAGTCCCTTCATTTTGTCAGCAGAGGTTTAGGACAATAAATGTTGACTGTTGACTGGCCCGCCCTTAGTGAACATGTGTGTGTTTGTGTGTCTGTATCCACTTTTGTCCGCATGCAGTAATGCCTAACACACACACATACACACACCATCTCACACACAGACAGAATGCTTAAGGGGCTCTAAAGTGGCCGTAACATTGCTAAAGCGCTGACTGAGTTGACCAAACAGGCCAGTTTCCTTTCCTCTCTCTGTCTAATCTCTTTGTTTCTCTCATGCGCACATGCACACACTCACGTTTGTTCTGTCATCTTAATGTGACAAAAACAGAAATAAACTAAATAAAAATAAATTTAATTTCTAAAAAGTTCAACTTTCATTTCAAATGAGCTCAGCACAACACTCAAAAATTGTGTGTGTGTGTGTGTGTGAGAGAGAGGGGGGTCCACCGTGGGGCAAGTGGAATTACCAGTTTACAGAGAGAGTGAAAAAAAAATGAGTGGATGCAAATTGAAGACAAATGAAAAGACAGAGGCCACAGTTTTGGATAGAAGAGTGTAATTTTTCAGACAGTTGCAAACATTTGGCTTTGGCATCTCCTCTTCTTTCTCTCTCTCTCTCTCTCTCTCTCTCTCTCTCTCTCTCTCTCTCTCTCTCTCGCTCTCTCCCTCTGTATCAGAGTGGAATTTCCCTGCAGTGTGAGAGAGCCGGTCCATTGTGACGGCTCAGCCAGGCGTGAGCCAGAGCATTCCTCTGGCCAGCCATGCCACACAAACACACAAACACACATGCATAAACACTCGCACCTACACACACAAATGCACACACTGTTGCCCCCGCCTCAAAGGGCCGTTGTGTCCGGTGGGTAGGTGGTGGTGGTGGTGGGGTGACATGAGGCGCCCTTATTTCTCTTACTGTGAGATGGATATTTTATAACTTCAAATGTTCATCAAAGACAAAAACTACTGAGTTTATTAATGGCAAAAAATAATAATAATAATAAAGAGAGACGTAAACAAATTTGAATAAGAATCAAACTGTGAGTAAGGACTTAACTGCTCTAGCAGTTTCTTTCACTCTCATCCAAAAAAAAATCCATTCGATTTGACTTAGACCACACCTTCTAAGTTACTTCAGACTGTTTCCTGGCATGTCTCATTTGTCCACAGACATAAATGTAAATGTAAATACATTTGAAATGTGTGAACAAGTACCGGTTAGCAAGAGCCCTTTGTGTCTATACTTTACTTTGTGTCTGTATAGCTGGAGGAAATTGTGAGAGCACATTTTCACCTGAATGCAAACAAAATCAGGATGTTTTGTTTACTAATCTGTTTTGTTCTCAGCTGCTTACAGCTTGAGTTTGCTTGCTTTGCACTTATCAGTTAACTACTGACTTTCACTAGAATCCAGAATCTCTTATTTCTCCAAGGTTACATTTTTTCTGTTCGTTTTTTTTTTTTTTTTTGAATGGATGGATGTGGTATGAGCCAGTCTGATAAGTCAAAAGAGGAAACACTTTATCTAACAATCCCTTAACTACTTTACACTTTCACTCTCTGGGCGTGTCCACAGATTAGTCTGGTTTCTTGGATAATACACACACACATACACAGAGATCTATGCACACACCACCTCATTCCTCTGGAGTGAGAACTTTTGTTTTGGCGGGACCACAGAAGAATGCAGACAAAGCAGACATAATATTTGGATTGCTGCGAGGTCTCTGTATGTGTATGTACAGATGTGTGTGTGTGTGTGTGTGTGTGTGTGTGGCTGCATGCATGCGTGTGTACGTGCATGTTAAGATCCATTGGAGAATTCTGTGGCATTTTAGGCGTCTCTCTCTCAATGTGAAATTGGAGCAGAAATAACAAAGCTGCGACTAGAAAGAGCTCAAAGAGCGCAACCACTCTGTTCAGACAAATAGTGGTAGTGACAGGAGCAGTGGTGTTGGAGGACAGTCGCAATTGCCAACAGAGATTGGGAAATAGTTGAGAAATAGAGAAGATCTGGAAAGATAATAAAAACAAGCAGAAATTAACCTCTTGTCTGTTTTTGTTTGTCCCCTTTTTCCTTTCTTAACCACTCCCAGGGGACTGCAGTAGTTGCATGTGTGTTTTATGTGGTTTAAAATAGCTGGTCAGACCTCTGTCTGACATCAGTTTATTTACAGTGTGCCTGTGTGTGTCTGTATATGGGTAATATTACAGATGTTGTCTAATCTGACTTATTATTAAGCATCTTTCTTCTTAGTTCTTTGTTTGAATTAACTCAACTTAAATATCCTATGATCATATTTGCAATAAACATAATGAAAGCGACAGAGTTAGAGCTGAGTAAGACTCATTGCTAAGTTAACTGAGCATTCCTTCTCTGCAGCGATGTGTCCGTCAGACCTCCAGCAGCTGTGGAAGGAGGTGTCGGGGGTGCCGAGCAGTGAGGAGGCCCTGAAACAGGCCGAGGGCCTGGACTTGAGCACCAACAGCTCCAATTCTACCTCAGCCTTCCCCAAAGCTGCCACCGCTCACATCCCACTGCACAGCCTGCCCAACGGACAGAGCCACACCCCAAAGAGAGACAGGTACAGTAAAAAATAAAATGTGAAAAAGTAAAATATTCACCGTTGTCATGGTGCATCTGTCCTCTGTGTGACCTCCAGCCTTTCTAATTCACACATTCTTGCTATGTCGTTTTTGACATAGCAACTTTTAGCTTATAGCTGTTCTTCCACATCCACGCACGTAAACGCAGCCACAAAACATGCACGTGCGGCATACCACACATCACCAGGGTGTAAACATCTCCCAGCTCATTTGATAGGGTTCAGTATGTTGTGCCAGTATGCTGTCAACCACATGCCAGTATTGTATGGAGGAGAGGAGAGGAGAGGAGAGGCTGGTGGACACAGAAGAGAAATAGAAGGAGATGGTGGCAGTCTGAGTGAGCTGTAGAAATAAATTCCTCAGTATAGTGTGGCCATTATAAGGGATGCATGTGCCAGGTGTATTTGTACCCCGTACACTGTGTTAGGGTTGTGTTGTCCCATGGCTGTTTTGGCTGCTCATGGGCTTGTCTCCGTCTTTAAGAGCCAGACTGTTTGAGTGGATATCCTCCTTCACCAAGGCAGACAGCGGAGATGACCATGTCCCCCTTTACTCCAAAGGCAGCCAACCCCCCAGCAGCCAGTGAGTAGCACATTTACACTCACACATATACACACGAGTGGGCAAGACTACGCCAGAAAGACGGATCATAGGAGCGTTGTCTGAAGTGTCCTTTAGCACTGATTCACTGCCTGCTCGAGTGGCATTGTTGACCCTCACCTTTGACCTCATCTTGGAGGGGGTCAGCATGGGTCGGCAAGGATTAATTAAAAGAGCTTTTATTAATTGATCAAATATGTCACACACTGTCACACTACAGCTACAGTGTGCTGCTCGTATCCCAACCGATTCGACTGTAGAAGATCACGAAGGGGGTAGCATTAGTGTGTTAGCCTGCTAAGCTGATGCATGGCTGATGTGGAGGGGAATGTGGTTGCCAGCAGTTTGTCATGTCTGCTGTCTGAGCTGCTTCTGAGTTGACTCAACCGCAGCCAGCACACACATACACACAAGACACACACGTGCAGATACACATGCGCACACATCTCCAACCTCAGCCTGCACATATGATCAGGAAGAGGCGAAAAAGTAAAGAGAGAGGGAGTGAGACATGTTTCCATCTGCGAGACAAATGGTTTTTGTTAGACAACCTTCTGATGTTGATTTGGGAGAATCCCCATCCCAGTCCACACACACACACACACACACACACACACACACACACACACACACACACACACACATACAGATACACACATACACGGTCATGTAAATATATGTGGAGACAGCAGTCGCCGGCGAAGGTCCAGGTCTGAACCACATGTGCTACTGGACCTGCCACACACGCACTCACACACATGCACATGCACATGCACATGCACTGATACAGTTATTTTACCCAGGGCCCAAACCAGACCTGGCCCAGTCTTTCATCATCACACACACATACAAATACACACACGCTCATAAATATGCACACATATACACACAAAAACACACACACAAGCGCGCACACATAAGCTCACCACAAAAGAACAACCAGCACATGACGGCAGCCGCCGCCAATCAGTCATGGCTGGTTGGTCCTGTGCCGACTCTGTGTCAACTCCTGAAACATAAGAACACACACCAACACTAACACACACATGCACAGCACACATGCCAAGGACAGAAAGACAGGTCATGGACTTCAAAATGTGCCTCTGAGGTTGCTGGACCAATTCCCTTATTTGCTTGGCTTCTGTAACTGACCCCACTCCGCTCTATCCTCCTCTCTCTGCACTTGGCTTTGTGAACTGTACAAACTAATGACTGTTAAACAGACTCAGATGGCTGTATTGATACTGCTGCTGTTGCTACAGTTTAGTTTAGCATGTGTGTGTTTGTGTGTGAAAGTGTGGTATATTAATGCTTTGCTTCTTATTCTGAAGACGTATCTGCCTTTATTTGCTGAACATTTTATGTACATAATCCAAAAAAATGCAGATAATTCGACATCTGCTTTACTGTCTCTCATGACTGTGTCTCTCTCTGTCCACAGTCATGAGGAACATGCTGGCTCCCATCCTCTCTACGGCCATGGAGAGTGTAAGTGGCCTGGCTGTGAAGCACTGTGTGAGGACATGGGACAGTTTATCAAGTAAGTTAATAACCACCCAAAAACATACCGTACAGCATGATGTGTAGGTTGGGGTTAAAGATGAAAATGCACTTCTAAATGAAAAAGGTATATATTAGTTCTTGATAGGGATGATTGCATCAAAGATAATGTATTTAAAGTGATAATATGAGTGCTCATGATATAATTTGCCTGCATTCTGTTTATGTAAAACTGCAGTTGGCAAAAGATAACAATGGCAGAGGTTCTGCTTCGACGTGTACTCACGTTAAAGTGTCCACTTATGGATGTGTCTACAGTTCCCATGGTGAAGTTATGAGGAAAATATTCCCTGAATTATTCTCATACACTTTTGTCCAAATTCTCTATTTTTGAAATATCACGCAGCTAAAGATCAGCAAAATCTCCTTACCTATTTATTTTTTGGATTACAGTTCCATGTTCATTGTTTTCTGTTCATTGTTTTCTGTTTCAGGTGGTGAGGTGTAAATATGCAATCTTATTGGCACACTCCCCTCGCATTAACCGCAAACCATGCTCAAGACCATATTAAAACTTCCTTCAATTTCATCACTAATTGGTAACAAACACAATTCCTGGTGCTTAAAGAAGCAACACCAACACTAGCCTCTGGTATTATTACAGGAAAGAAAGAAACATGACACATTCTCTGATTCAGATTACCTGTAGGCACCAAAGATAAAGCAGAACAAAGTGAAGCTACAGTACGAGCTAAATGTGGAGTGTCAGTCACGTACATCACTAATTCATCAGTTGCAATCTGTTGCATCACATTCGCTCTGAAGCTCATGCATGCATACACACAGGTACACACACACACACACACACGTGTCATGTGTGCAGATTTTCCAGCCTCACACTATAACTCTATCCTCCTGTTCAGTAATTTTTCTCTCAGCTAATACACATTCTCTTGGCTGCTCGTGTGCGCACTTGTCTACATCCATTTGTTGCCTTAACACAGACCGGAATAAGTGATCTCAACATGTGAGTCAGTGTCCATGTCTTTGTCACCAAGTCCCATCTTCCTCAGAATCAGTGTCTTTGTGTTTTTTTTTTTGCATTTTTGTGCTCTGTATGTTTTTCTCTCAAAGGTCAGACAGATTGTGTCTTTGCATAAATAGAAAATTATTCTTAATTAGCTCATCCAATGAGGACATTTTTATGTTTCTACAGCAATGGTGAAGACATCAGTCTCTCTCTCACTCGTTCCCACTCTGCCTCCATCTTCCTCCTGTTTTCTTCCTCTCCTCCCTCTGCATGTCTTTCATAGCTGTTATTTGCCAGTTTGGAGTCACTGGGGGATGCTGATGCAGTATCTGGCCTTGACATTCTGCTACCTCCTACTCTGACACACACAGCACAGTGGACTTCCCCATGGCACTCTGCTAACAAAGGCTCCACAAACCTCTAATGAAGCCCTAAACAAACTCACCCTCTAATTATCTGGAACTTTTAGCTATTTGAGCAATGGAGATATTAATAAGCCGGGGTGATGAAATACGTACGCACACACTCACACATAATCACAGAAGTGTGCGTAGTGATTGTGATGGCATCGGACAGTCAGATCAAAGCTCGTAGGCAGGCTGGGAAAGTTTGGAGAGGAAAGCTGTTGTTTGGTGTCTCATTTCACGTAGCCCCAGGGCAGATGGAAGGAGAGAGAGAGAGAGAGAGAGAGAGAGAGATAGATAGAGTGAAAGAGAGTGTGTGTGTGTAAGAGAGAGAGTGAGAGGGAGGAAGATGAAAAAAAAATGGAGGCAGTGACAGATAATGCCGTCAGTCCGACAGTGCGCTCCCTTCCAGCCAGCTTTAGTCATCGCCCCAGGAGAGAAAAGGGTAGAGTAGAAGAACAGAGGAGGGGGACACTCCACTATTTCAGGCCTTTCTTCTCTTCTCTTCTCTTCTCTTCTCTTCTCTTCTCTTCTCTTCTCTTCTCTTCTCTTCTCTTCTCTTCTCTTCTCTCTGCCCACCTCTCCTCCCTCCCCCTCCCTGTCCTCTGGTATAATATTCTGGCTGTGGTCGGTGGAGCTGGGTGTAATGTGGGTTAAAGCCTTGTCTGCCAGCACTCAGAGGAGTAAACAGAGCCTCATTGTCGGGACACTGCGAAAAAAAAAAATCCCTGCTACTGTTTATGGCCCGGCTATAGAGAGAGGGGAGGGTTTTGGGGGCAGAATTGGTTGGAATGAGTGTGAATCATAGGCATTTGGGGAGTTGTGGGGGAAGAAGAGTGGGAAGGGGAGAGTGGACAAAAGTACAAGTGAGGAAGAGGGAGAGAGAGCTTGAAAGAGAGAAAGAGAGAGAGGGGTGAGATCATGTTTTTGTTATTATTATCGTGCACTTGTGTTGAGCCGTCTATCTGCCTGGATTAGCCATGCCATGACATCATTGTTTTTGTTTCATTTCTAGTCTTTGGCTGATATTGCCTAACTTTCTACTTTCTTAAAGACGCACACACACACACATACATTCACACAGTCATACACTACAGGCACACACACATTTCCTCATGTAACATACATTTTAACAGTAAACAAGTCAGAAAAGCGGCTTTATGAAGATTACTCAGATTAGAAGTTAACACCTCATGATATGAGAAAACTGATATGCCGGGACTCTGATATATCCCACACCATGATATGCATGAGCGCACACACTCATATACACTGAGCAAGCAGCGGCAACCTGTGAATAACCTTGGCGATGACAGAGGGGAGAGAAAGGGATGAAGGAAGGGAGACAGGGAGGGGTGCACTGGGAAAGATCAGAAGGTCTCGGGTCCTCCCACATTGGAGGAAACAAACAGCGCCACCATTTACACACACACACACACGTCTGTGCACATGCACACACACGTACACACACCACTGTTAATAAGTGGAGTGGAGTTTAGCTAACAGAAAGTCTTAAGATAAGGCTTTGTGTGATAACACATGAGCTCATATCCAGGTGGTTGTCTTGGATCATGGCTCACTGAGCACCAATGAAGTATACACACACAAAACACAGCTGGTGCGTCCTTCACTAGACAAAATAAACCTCCAAGATTATGATTTATTTAATAGTGCCGAATCAGCTCATAAGTCAGTTTAAATAAAAGTGAAAGAACTGAGTTTTGTTACTTCACTCAGGACCTGTGAAATGATTTAACAATGATTCTGCTGACTTGAGTGTAACTTAGAAATCGTCACTGAATTACGACCAGCAGCACTTTGATCTTGACGCTTTTTTATTTGTAGATATTTCTCAGAAATGATTGAATGCTGATCATCTCACCTCTCCCCTCTCGTCCAGGCACTTGAACAATGAGCACGCCCTAGATGACCGCAGCACTGCTCAGTGCCGAGTCCAGATGCAGGTGGTTCAGCAGCTGGAGATACAGGTGAGTTACAGGCACACACACACACACACACACACACATTAACACACAATTAATTTTCATCCGCTCACAAACAAAGTCATGAAGACTGTTTCAGCCAGTCAATGGCAGTAACTTGTCTGAGGCAGGGCAGAGTTTATGGAGAGCATTGGAGCTTGTAATTTAAAAGGAGCAGTCGGCAGGGAAGCTGCCATCGCTGCTCCAATTATAAAGCTGCTCTGGTCACCAGCAAGAGAGAGCGAAGCTGAGAGGGGAGGAGGGAAAGAGGGAGAAGAGAAAAGAGAGAGAGAGACACGAGCTAGAAAGCGGAGGACCAGGCTGCGTGGCCTCTCTTGTCCTCAAAGTGGTTCATGCATGCAACACTCTTGAAACATCTGAATGCTCCAGCAAAAGCAAAATACCAACAGTGGATGTGTAGAAGTGAGATGCTGTTCTTAAACAACCCATAAGAAAAGTTCCAAACAAAATGAAAACACAAAACCTGTCTCTTCACACACATCTTGACATAGTTTCCAAAACAGTCCTGAATACTCTATTCACATCACTGCGTGTGTGTGTGTGTGTGTGTGTGTGTGTGTGTGTGTGTGTGTGTGTGTGTGTGTGTGTGTGTGTGTGTGTGTGTGTGTGTGTGTGTGCAGGGGCTGCCCAGAATTAGGGTTAGCGTTGTGTTTGGTGGCGGTGGTAAACAGCGTTTAGCTGAGCCCCTGAAGCCACCACCAGGGAACACAAAGTGACAGAGAGGCAGCTGGTGTCACATCACATCAGGACGGCCGTCTCTCTCTCCCTAACATGTCACTTCATCCCTCAGCAGTCCACAGGCAGCCCACCACTCTACCCTCCTCACACACACACACACACACACACACACACACACACACACACACACACACACACACACACACACACAGTAGCACAGGCACTGTGTTTAAATTTCTCATATTTGCACATTGCCACACATTGCTGTAGAGTGTGAGTATATTAATGGCGCCATCAGTCTTAGTTTAAATCCGTTGTTTCTGGAGGCTACAGGTGTGTACGCTTGTGCTCATGCACAAACACACACGCGGGATGCAACGTTCCCACAGGCTGTTGCAGAACCCATTAAACGGCAGTTAACAATGTCAAACGGGAACGAGTGTGTCTGCAGGCTAGTGTGAGTGTGTGAGAGAGCTCCCGGTGCTGAGGCAGCTGACTCTCATATTCATCTCTCTGCCTGAGGTGTAATTGTAATTGTAATTCTGTGTCAATACCACAAAAAAAAAGTGTTTTTCACGGTGATATATCTCCCTGTGCGTTTCACAGCTGGCGAAAGAGAGCGAGCGACTCCAGGCCATGATGACCCACCTGCACATGCGCCCCTCAGAGCCAAAGCCTTTTAACCAACCTGTGAGTACACACTGGCGCCCTAAACCCCAAATTACATGACATTTTCCTTCACCCTCTGACCCCAAGCTGTTTTTCCACTGTTGCACCTTATTCACATACAAACTCCCCTTTATCAGTTTCTTTATTGCTTAACCTTCTTGGTATTAAACATTCCTCAGCTCCTGTCTAGCTTGATATCTGCGCCCTCTATTGACCAGTGGGGGTTATTATATTATTTATAAATCATAAGGGCTACTTTCTGTCTGTCTTGTTCTTTTCTTCTCTCTTCTTTCCTTCCCTCTCTCTTCTCTCCGCCTTACACTTCCCATGATACCGTGTGTTTCATTCCTTAGAGAAAGTCATAAATTCCAGACACTGACAGATTCAAACTGTGTCCGAGTTGAATCCCAGTTTTGTGTTTGATTCAATTCTGATCTTTTTTTTTCCGCTGTTCCGAGAGAAAACAGCCAAAGCAATCTCTTGCGGTATTTTCAGTGTGCAGCGACAAAAGGGATCGAAATTTGATGTGATGTGTGTGTACATGTCTGTGTGTGTGTGTGTGTCCACACTGGTTGGCAAGGTTGTTATTAGGTATCTAATGAATATTTCATTATTCAGATTGACGAGGAGTCTTATGAAAATATGAAGATGTTGAAATTAATTGTCAATTAGGGGTAGAGTGTCTTAATTTGAGGGGATATAAATGGGTGCAGCCGAGTGGCAATGTGTGTGTGTGTGTCTTTGTGTGTACTTTAGTGTCTGGATGATGTGTTGATCGCAGGGGGATCAGCTGCCATTAACATCTAATGGGAAATCAGGAAGAGGCGTGTTCTGTCGCCACTGGAGACAAGCCTCGGGGTCAGGGATTGGAGGAGGAGGGGCAGGGGAGGAGCGTCAGGAATGGAAACAAAGCTTGGCCTCAATTAACAGGGTTCGACTGTTGCTGTGGTGATGTGGCAGGGTTGCAGCGTTAATGAAGTACCTGTTAAACAGCCCCGCCCCCTCCAGTCAGCTTAAATGGTACATAGAGGGGGCAGAGTAAAGAGGAGGCGATTCACACTTTTTACATACATATCGACAACACACACACACACACACTGTGGTTTTAATTAGTCCTAAACTAGCAGCCCTGCAACGGCTGTCCCAGAGAGGCTGGGAGTACTGGTTTTGTGTGTATGCATGTGCACGTGTGTGCAAGGCTCTGCCTAATTGGGCCGTATTGGTCCGTGAAGACTTTGCCACCGCAGAGTGCATGTGTGTGCTCCCTTCTTGCAAACATACTGTCGTGTGGTTTTGTTTTTGTAAGCTTAGGGTTAATTGCAGCCAGCACTGTGTATATAAATGAATGCGCATGTTCAGTGTGTGCAAGTGTGCGTGGTTCTGTGCAAGGATGTAGGCTGCTTTTGGGTAAATGGTGGGGACAGAAATTCAAAAGGAGTGTTGATGGCTTTATGTTATTATTTTATTTTTTATAATGTGATGTGAGTTAACATCAGTAGTGTTTCCTGGATGTAGCCCCCTATACTGCTGTAGGTTAAATAATGTCAAATTATTGGTTGATAGGTTCGTGGCTTTGCTGGCCCGTGTATTTAAATCACTTCTGTGCGCAGCGGGATTACTTACTGGGACTGCTCACTTAGGCACAATCCCAAATGTATTAATATTCTTACACAACTAATAGACAAAGCTGTTTAGAAACACTTTCCTGGAGGAGATTTGCTTTGTATATGATACGAAAGCATTGTCTAATGCATTGATATCACCTGACCCTGATCTTATCTAGATGATGCTTTCCTGTAAACAGCAGCAGCACTCAGCAGATGGTGAAGCTTTTAAGTAAACATGAGGGAAGCATTAGTCATGTAAAAAATCCATTTGATGTCCCTGCACTAAAACATCTCTCCTCACTTTGGACAGAAACACTACATTTTTATGTTAATAATGGATAAGCCCACCCAAAGTTAGTTTACCCCCTTTTATTACCAATGTGAAGCTTCTCACCTTCCAGGCTGGTATCAGTCACCACAAGGTAAATTGATACACACAGTAAACATTACACTAAAAACTAATAAATCAAGGTGCAGTAAGTTATATGAGGATTTTGTGTGTATTTGGAAAAAAAAAGCTATTCAAAGTGCAGAACTTCATTTTTTTTTATCCCTTATTTCCCTATGTCTGTCTCTGCCTCTTTCTAGCTGAACCTGGCTTCTAGTGGCTCTCTGTTAAAGCGGGACAGTGACGCCTACCCAGAGGGTCTTCCCCACCCTCCCACCTCGGCTGCCACCCCCATCACCCCACTGCGCCAGGGACCCTCGGTCATCAGCTCCTCTAGCCTGCACACACACTCCCACTCCCACACGCACAATGTCGGGCCCATACGTAGGCGCAACTCCGACAAGTATTGCACCCCCATCGCCTCAGGTATACTGTAACATACATTCCACCTATCTTTGATTTTCACACTCACTCACTACTGTCCTAGTTATATAATTATGTAAAGCTAAGCTTTTCCCACAGTACTTGTTTCTGTTTTCATGTGATCATTTTCTTCACAAATTTCCCTGCAAGAGAAATAAATTGCAGTGTGTTTTCATTCAGCGGTTACCTTTCATTCATGGCTCATAGAAAGATGCAGTTGCTGGCATCTCTTGCCTTTCTTGCAGTAAAAATGCTGTCGCTTTTAATTCAAGGTATCTGTGTAATATATTTTCAAGTATGTGGCTTAGAAAGAAGTCACATTCATTTGTAGTCATTCACATTAGTATAGCAAAAAGCTTTGAATTGTAAAAAAAAAATTGCAAGAAATATATAACTGACTTATAAATCATTTTTTAACAAAAGCATCTCTACAGTCTTTACAAGATAGGGCATTGCAAAGCTGTGTTCAACAAATTCTGACCATTAGAATTTGCCTGTTACGTGGCATAACGAATAATATCAAGCAACTGGATAAACACTGCTAAGATTTTTCTTGGCACAATTTAAACGTTTCATCGATTTTTCTTATATGGATTTATTTATTTACAAAGTACAACTCAGACAGTTCCCCAGTTTATTTTAAATGTTTATTTTCATTTATCAACATTTACATTTAGATTACGCTTTACATGTGTTAAACTACACACTCAGAATTTGCAAATATTCAGTTCACAGCAGCTAATTTCAGATTATCTTGCCTGTGTTTTTCCAGAGCTGGCTCAGAACTGTGAGTTCTACAAGAACGCTGATGTCAGGCCTCCTTTTACCTACGCCTCTCTTATACGTCATGTAAGTCTCCGCACTGATGCTTTTCACCATCTCTTCTCTCTGTCCATGCTCTCAGACAGACAGACAGACAGACAGACAGAAAACTTTATTAATCCCCAAAGGGAAATTAGGTTGTTCTCTCGTCTAAATGTTGTCCTGTCTCCTCCTGTCCTCAGGCCATTCTGGAGTCCCCAGACAGACAGTTGACTCTCAACGAAATCTACAATTGGTTTACACGAAAGTTTGCCTATTTCAGGAGAAACACAGCCACATGGAAGGTAAAGGCACAACATATATACACTCTAACCTGTACTTCATCCTTCAAAAGACACTCTTTTGGCTATATATAACTAATGCGAGTGGTGACATAAAAAGTAAACATGAACTCAATTCATTTTCTTAACCTAAATCCTCACCCTGACACTACTTTCAAAATCCACTTTGATGTAAATATCCTGAGACAGTTTTTGCTACAAAACATTATTCTGGAAAACTTAGGATCAACTGATGGAAACTAGAAAACAGACCAATTAGCAAACTAGTTTGGAGTTGTTTAAATGATGAGTGAAAATTTACAGCACCATATTTATAAAATGAAAGTTGGGACTGCGGTTCTGACTCAATCAGCTGAGCTAATTGCCTGCAAAGTAATTGTGGTCTGTGCCCACTGATGAAGCCCCTAACCCAAGTAGATGACAGCTGAGGCTTGTTAGACCACAATGAGAGAAACAAAATTCGTAGGCAGGTTTTGCAGCGTTATTTGAAACTTTGAGGACTGGCCAAATGACTCACTTTGTAGAAGATGGAGTCACTTTGAAGGCCTAAATGTAACACTTATTCCCAGACTGATTCAAGTGCAATAACACACACATTGTTGCTCACAAATTTAAAAGCTGACTTTGCTCTGCTCCTAAAGATATGACTGATTTGACAGTTAATGGCTGTTTCTGTTCTTTATGAGACACTTTCCTGCTGCTCTCCTTTTCTCCTTCTCTCTCACTCTGTCCTTTATTCTTTCTCTGTCTCTCTCCCTCTCAGCCCTAAACAATTCTCTCACCTCCAACATTGCACATGGAGAGTTGGCCCCACTTAGCCCAGTAGAGCCACATCTAGCTGTTATATTGCCTCATTATAGAAATGCACATACAAAGCTGGTGCTCATGATCACACATATTGAATTCTCTCTGTCTCCCTCCTCTCTCTTTCTCTCTCTCTCACACACACACACTCCTGGCCTGATCCCACCATTGTAGGTGCTGACCCATTTCTACAGAAACCTTGCACTAATTTGAGTGTCAGTTCCTCCAGAGAGAGGGAAAGTGAGAGAATGAGCAAAAGACGGAGAGAGATGGGAGGAGGAGGAGGAGGAGAAGGTGGAGGGGTGAGGAGAGACCCCGGCCTTCCTCTAATAGCCCAAAACTAAGGAAGGAGGGATGGGATGATGATGTGGTGTGGAGAGGGTTAAGAGACAGGGCAGCCAGGAATATCTTTACCTCCTCATCTGACTTTTATGAATTTTAACTATTAATGTCTGGTGTCTGCTTCCTGTGCCGTTGGCCTCGCAGACCTTTAAATATAGCTCGGATTGGCCTTATGTATTTATATAGCAGCTCGGCGAGTCAAATAGAGCCATAGAGATGTATGTCCTTTAATAAGCCGTTATATTTCATGAGGAGAGCAGCGGTGTCAGGGAATGGAAGCCATTGATCAGAGAAACAGAGGGGCAGAGGATGAGGAAGAGACAAGAGAGAGAGAAAAAGAAAGGGATGATTGCGAGAGGAGGAGAAATGAGTGCTGAGTGTTATTTCAAGGTGCTGCATGAAGAGTTGGAGGCCTAAAAGAAGCAGTATCCCATTTGTTTTTTACATTTTTTTTCAGATGCACAATCTCTTTTTTTGGTTCCACATGTAAAGAAACTTGTGGGAATGGAATAGAATAGAGTAAGATTTTTTTTTAAAAATGCGATCAGTGCTCTATATGATGCAACTTTACATTTACAGCATAAAGTCATTCATACTTCCAGTAATACCTGTGATCCTGAAAGAATTTTTTTTTTTTGATGATACACTGTTCAATCTTTCTTCCAAAAAATTTCTGCCTCCAGCTTCCACCCCCCTCACAGCCGGAGGGAGTGGAGATGAGTGGCACATGTGCTGTGACCCACTGTAAATGACTGCTAATGTTTTAACTGGGAGAATTAGGCTTTCATCACGGAGACGAATGCAAATAGCACTGCAATAGCACTGGTGTCTGGCGTGTGTGTCTGTGCGTGTGTGTGTGTTTGCACTGTCAGGGTGGCGGGCAGAGATTGGGGTCAGACTCATTTACAAAACTTAGCATCACAGCTCGGGGGTTGAGGAGATGCGGGGGAGAAAGGGTTCCTCCGCTGATTATGGCTTGTGTAATTACGTGTGTGCGTGTGTGTGTGTTTATATGTGTGTGTGTGTGTGTGTGTGTGTGTGTGTGTGTGTGTGTGTGTGTGTGTGTGTGTGTATGTGTATCTGTGTGTGTAATTACGGCGAGGAGTGATGCATGCCTGGCCTGTCCCTCCCTCTCGGCTTAGAACAGCGTGTCAGAGAGAATATGCAGGATTTAATTATAGACGAATTAAAATTGGTAATGAAATTGGGCATGAACAAACTACAAATAGCAGATGAAAAGGGAGGCCTGTCCCTGGGGGGGTGAGACGAAGATAGCGGTGTGCCTGCCTGCTTGCCTGTCTGAGTGCCTGTGGATGTGTGTGTGTGTGTTTCTGTGTGTGTGTGCTGATGATGACTGATTAGAAAAATTCTGAGATAAAATAACACTGCAAGGGAACTGCTACCTCGTATAAGCACTGTCCACCCTGTGTGTGTAGGTAGAGAAAAACAATGGGTCACACTACATATGAAGGAGCCTAACAATAAGCTGGAAAGTATTGTTTATACTGAGCACAAGCTTAGAGTAAGAGCAAGAGTTAGTGTTCTTAACTCCAGCAAGGTAACAACTTCAGGTAAAGGAACAAAAATAATAATTTCAGCTGTTCTTATGTCACTTGTGAAGTCCTCATTGGGATAACATGGAATCCATGGAATATTGTGGCAATTTAAGATGCATATTTTTTAAGTCCGCTGGAACATTTATGTGCTGAGAGAAAAGAAAGAACAAATGTTTTAAGGCAAATGTAAAAAAAAAAAAAAAAAGTTTCTGTATAAAAAGTTGGAGGGAAAAATATTACAACCAGATAAAACAAAATGTAGAAACAAAATAAAATAGAAAATATTTTAAATAAAACAAAACGCCCATGCTAAAGGCTTACTGACTCATCTTCAGTCATATTAAAGGTCTTCTTTTCTCTCTCTCTCCCTTTTCCCAGAATGCTGTGCGCCACAACCTGAGTCTGCACAAGTGTTTTGTTCGTGTTGAGAACGTGAAGGGGGCCGTGTGGACTGTGGATGAAGTTGAATACCAAAAGAGGAGACCACCAAAGATGACCGGGTAACAGCACACGCACCTACAGTCGTATGCATGTACTCACACACATATGCGGATTCTGTCATGCACATGCTTGAGTTGAGTGAGATGTGAGTGTGAGCTTATGGGTGCTGGCACTATGATTGCCTAAATGGACCCTCTACTATTACCAAGAAGCCAACTCAGCAATCATTGAAAAAAAAAAGAGGGCTGCTGGCTTATTGTGTATGTACTGTAAATGTGTGTATATGTGTGTGTGTGTGTTTTTCCCTGTTTGTCGACACCATTAGTAAGCAGCTGTGTGAGATGCAAGAGAGCAAAAAACCTTGTTAGCGTATGTAAACAGATGTTCTCTCCAAACCGCCGGAGAAACCAGGGATAATTGCACACATACACACACGCACCTGCACACCAGATATCAGACACTTTCATGTGTGTGTGTTTTAGCATCTGTTTACAGTCTGCGTGTGTTTCTACTTGTAACAAACGTATTTGTGAGATTTGTCAGCATGCTTTGGCTGAGGTGACATCTTTCAACATGTGCACTTAATCAGTGATTCTCACCCCCCCTCTCTCTCTCTCCCTCTCTCTCTCGCTCTCTCTCCCGGTGTGTGTGTTTGTGTGTGTAGAAGTCCCACTCTGGTGAAAAACATGATTTCAGGCCTGGGCTTTGGATCCCTAAACGCCAGCTACCAGGTAAGGAATGCCCTCTCCTCCCCCCTTTCCCTCTCTCTCTCTCTCTCTCTCTCTCTCTCTCTCTCTCTCTCTCTCTCTCTCTCTCTCTCTTTCTCTCTCTCTCTCTCTCTCTTTTTCTCTCTCTCTCACACACACACACACTCACACATACAGAGCAGCCAATCGCAATCAAGGGCACTAATATCAATTCCCTCTTATAATTAGCAGATTCCCTAACGACGTTCACGCCACCTCCCTCCTCCTTTTCCCACACCAACACACATTCTCACCTCCCACCTCACTTTCTCATACATGCGCCACCCCCACCTCTACACACACACACGCAAACACACATACACACACTCGACCCATCTCTTCACTCCTATGCAGACATACACGCTAAACCGACACATATGCAATTTTGCCACGGAGATGATTTATGGCGTCAAGTAGTTGTCAATTAAGGTTACTGCATAAAATTATTGCATGTCCCAGAAAATCCATCTCTGAGCCAATGAGAATTCCCCTCCTTTTGTCTTTTCTTTTCCCGTGTGAGGGGGTATGTTGGGGTGTAACTCACACCTACAAACAGCTGGATGTGTTTGGAGCAGTGACAGAAGCTGCCCCTGTTGGTTCAGTTGTTTTCTCTCATGCAGACCTCGATGCTTCACTCTTTGTGTGTGTTTTTAAGCTGAGGTTGTGGCTCAGTCTCGCTTAACATTCCCGTTGAGACTTTTATGTGAACACACATGCACAGACACTCATGTCAGGGACTTAAACTGTAGAAGTACAAGCCATGATGGGGAAAGTACTGTATATAAGTGCCCCCTAGTGGCTTGTCAAGTTCACTAGCAAGTTAGTGGCTTCAAATGTGCTCCATGTGGAAGAGCTCTCATCAGTACTTTAAGAAAAACTCCCCATCATTCATTGTGGCTGTGGCCATTTATTATACTGTATTTTACATCTAGTTATGTGTCAATTGAACTTACAAACAAATTTTGAACATTACTGTTTAAATTTATTAAGTGGAGGAGAGTTAGAAGTTTCAACACATCTGGTTATGCTGGACATAATTTCATCACATTGCACACCCCTTTTGTCATTATCATTTAGTTTCTCTAATTTGATATGTCATATTTAAAAAAAAAAAAAAAAATGACTTTGCAAATCTGTTTGTGTGTGTCTGTGTGTGTGTGTGTGTAGGCGGCTCTGGCAGAGAGCAGTCTCTCTCTGCTAAACAGCCCTCCCCTGGTGACCCCTCCGTCTGCGGCCAGCCTCAACATGCTGCATGTGGGCCACGATGATGTCAGCTCCACTGTGGAGCAGGTCAACAGCAACGGCAGCTGCAGCCCCACGCTCAGCCCTCAACAGTACAGGTATGTACAGTACAGACACACACATATATATGCACTGCACAACATATATCATTGGGCATATTGACAGTTACTGTGTTCACAAAGGGGAGTGTATCAGCAAATCAAAAACAATTAGGGTATAATGGTGATAGTGATATCATTATTATTATTATCTTTATGAAAGATGGCTGAAGAGAGAAATCATTTCCTTTTAGTGTAAGAGAATTTTACACAACAGAACAATCTAAGACATCAAAGTTCACCTTTATTTCTTTGCAGAACACAATTCATTGCAATGATTAAAAATGACACTTGCCAAACATAATGATTTACATAGATAATCCAAAGACTGCAAAAGGAGCAGATACAGCTATTTCTTATCATAGTATGCTCACTAAGAGTCACCATATCATGATTTCTTGAATCAGACAATTGCACTTCAATTTTACATTAGTGATAGCAGAGACATTTTCCAAAAACTTAAGCAAATCACAATAAAAGTACCTGGATCAGGCTCCTGCATCAGCATATTTGATGGTATGAGTACAAAAAGTCTGCCTTGCTAATGTCTGGTTTTCTCTCTCCTCCAGCCACCCGGTGCATGTGAAGGAGGAGCCCACTGAGGTTGAGGAGGACAGTCGGCCAGTATCCCTCCTGGCTGGCGTCACACACAGCCTGCCATTGCCGAGCGACGAGCGCGATCTGGAGGAGGATCTTCCCACCGAAGAGCTGGAGTAGGACAGATCCAAGACGGAGACAGAGGGACGGGACATAGCGAGATCAATCCCCGAGCCCCTCTCGTCGGTGCGATGAGGAAAAGATAGCTACAGTACACTTACGAGAGAAGAAAGAAAAAAAGAGAATGTTTTTTTGTTGTTTTTAAGAAAATGCAAGCAACCAAGGACGACATTGAGAAACTCCAAACAGGGTTAGATGACCTCCGTTACTTTCAGACGCAAAAACAAGACTGTGGAGCACTGCTTTACCTCCATGTATTTCTTTTCCAACACTTGGCTCAGAGGTGTAACACCACTTAATGCATACACACTCACACAAATGCACACAGCACAGACACACTCATTCACTTGTCAAACCATGTTTCATTATCCTCCCTGGTAACATCAGCCTCTGTGTAGAGACCCCTAGAGGCGTGGACACACACTCTCTCCTCCTCGCCCCACCACTCTGCATACACTCTCCTCACTGTTGTCTCGGGCTGCCTGGCTAGCCATTTTATTTCTAATTGTCAGTTGAGAAGACACACAGGTGTGTGTGTGAGTGTGTGTTAGAAAGAAAAAGACACACAGGATCATGTGTATATAGATTTGGAGCAGTCATCAGGGGCTGTGCAGTATACCTCTCCTTCTTCCCCCTCTTTGAGTCAATCACTTGCTTTTTCATTTTCTTTGATTTGATTGAAATGAAACTGTTGGGCTTCGAGATGGGAAGGAAAGAAGGAAGGAAGAGTGCTTTTAAAGATTACCTCCAACAGTGCTCCAACACTTCTGCAGATCAGGCTCCTGCCTCCACGTCTGTGTGTGAGCCCACGGCGAGGCTGACCTAACAGAGGCAGTGTGGCCCTGGTCCCTGCCCAGACTTCTGCCCCCCAGCAAGACACTTAGTGACGGACATCTTTTAAACTCTTTGCTTCTAAGTGAGAAAAAAAGAAGACATTTTCCTACCCACCTCCATCCCATCCCACACCCCCCCAAAAAGAACGCAGGAATAGGACCATTCGGTGCTGTCCCTCTGCTCTCCTCCGTGTGCGGATGGAGTGACGAGCTTGGAACACTTTAAGAACGAGAAGAAAAGAGAGGAAACAGAGAGAAAAGAGGGAGGAAGCATCTACAGAAATATTGTGACTAAAAAAGAAAACTGTCGATGATTATGGAATATAACAAGAAAAAAACGCGTGGTAGCTTTTGTCATTTCCTTTTTTTTATTTGATGTTATGTTGATGATGTTATTATCATTGTTTATTTTTGAGGATCAATATTTCCATGGTGGCGTTCTGTTTCGACGTACCTTTTCTAAGGATGCTGTTTTTTTTGTATTGTTACTTGTTTGATTTACTCTGGTTGTTCACACCATTCCAAATGAGTATTGGCAAAAAAAAAAAAAAAAGAAAGCGCAGTATTGTCCCAACTTGTGACACCTGACCCCAACACCTGCCCCTCTCCCTTTCTGTCCCAAGTGTAGCAGGCAAGAAATTTGGAAATAGCACTTAAAGTTGCCATTATCCAGACAGATTATTTAACAGCTGAATCTTTTTGTGTTAATTCTCTCTCATTCACTTTTTTTCGGTTGTGTATTTAGTTGAGAAATATCAGTAATGCTTTAAAAAATATATATATTATTACTGCAGTCAGAGAATACCTCATCCCACAAAGGTTCTGCCTGGAACTGTGTCCAAATTGATAAAGAAATAAGGGGGAATTCTTTCTGTGGGACACCAAATGTGGCAACTCTGCTCAGCTTCAGATTCAAAGCTCTATGGTTGTAATAGTTACTGTGTAGAAGCTATCTGCAATTCACTGTGTGAGTTTGTGTTAAAGGAATAGCACGTGAGATTTATTTTTTTGTTTATTTTCCGTGAGCATAAAAGCATTACTTTTCTCTACAGTGCCATACCAAATTTAACATTTGTTTTAATCTGTTATCTGCTTATTCCCGTTTTATTTTTGTTACAGGTAACCAAAGAAATATGTAGAAAACCAAAAACCCTGTAGTTTATTTTAACCTTTTTGAGTTTCTTTTTTTTTCTTCTTAAAGAACTGGCCAAAAGACAACAAACCAGGAGTTTGAATTCTTATTATTGTATCCATATAACTATTGTGTTGAAACTATACATGACGAACAGTGCTGACCATTCCACAAAACCAAAGTGTGTAAAGCAAACTAGAATTTGGAGACATCAAAGCTTTTACATGATAAGTGGTTACGAATGACTCACATTAGGTATGAGGCCAAAAAACTAGTATTAACAAACCTCGCACAGTTCCTCTGAAGAACAAAAAGAAAGAGAAAAGAAAAAAGCACTTAGAGGTGAAACTCTCCCACACTCAGGCTGAACCGTGTTCCAAACACAATCCTAGGACTGGCCCTACTACTGTATGAGCAGACCTAAAAATGAGGCACTCCTGAGGCATTTGAACACATTTACCTTCATAATCTGAGATACCAACAAAAAGAGAGGTTAAACAAAACGAAAATATTTGGCTCTGTTGAAACACCTGGCTTTACAGTATATTTTTTCTGATGCTGTCTTAACAAAAATTTGGAGTTTTTCAATCGAGGAAACAAACACGATCACCTCTTGATCTGTATGTAGTATTTACAGGAAGAGGAAGTCTACTGTAATGTGGTTCCAAAAGTCAGATCTTTGAACAGGGAGGAGTAAATCCAAATATCTATGAATATTACAATAAAGAGGGAACAACTAAAAACAATGAAAATATACCAATGTAAGAGGAAAACAACCAAGGGACATCATGTAATTCAAAGTTGGGTTCATATTTTCATACTTTTTGTCAAACTATCTCTTGCACTTCAGACGATTTTTCTTATTTAATGAAAGAACCTTTCTGATGACTTTGTGTTCAAACAGGACTGTTTCCTGTCACATTAGAGACTGATTTCTAACAAAGTACAAAGTGGCAGACAGACATCTTGAAACGAGATAAAAACCAAAAATAACACTACCTCCTTTTCGAAACAGTTCAACACATAGCCAATGGGAGACTGAACTCTCTTAAATCCTTTTTTTTTCTCCATTCTTCCTCGGTGATAATAATGAATGCCAAAATTGTGTTACACTTACTGTATGACTGACAAAAAAAAAAAAGTTATTTGGTGATCCGGACTCCCTAACACATCTGCTTGAGCCCAAAAACATAGAGACGTTTCACTTTCCATAGAATTAAAAATGACTACCTCTCCTTAAACCACATCTAAAGCACTCTCTATGTCTCAAAGTGTGTTGTGAAGTGCTCGCTATATATGAAAAGTTTTCTATCAGCTGTGTAAAACTGACCATATTCCTGCACCTGATTAGCACTGAGCTACGTGAACAGCCTCTCAACTGTGTGCTCTAACTGTATGTGTGCATATTAATGATCTCAGCCAATGAGAAACTGGTCGTTAATGGCTATGTGGTGTTGCAGGGAGCTGGTTGTCAGGGGTAATGATGGGCAAAATATATCAGTGCCATCAGGACACATATACACACACACACAGACACACACGTACACATACAGGAAGCATAGAAGCAGGGCTATGGGTTAGTGCAAACAGAGGCTCTGACCATCCAGATATCCAAAGACCCACAACACAGCAGCACCCCCTTCACCAAAACACTCGCAGAGATGCTGAGAAGACCAACACACACTTAACGAAACTCATCACTACTACTAGTAATATCCAAACCAAGAGGAACTGCTGCATACAGTACATAGATGATCTCTGACTTGTGCTTTAAGGTACACCTGTAAACAAAGCTGTTTTATAAAGATGTAGATTGTTCACAGGTCGCCATGTAACACTTCTGTTTTTTCTCCAGCTTGGCATAACATGATGTATTCTTGTATATTAATGCTTGACTTATCTCTCCAGGGCATTCTTTCCCATTTTGTTCTTTGATTTTCTCTTCTTTTTTGGGGTTTGTTTTTTTTTTCTCTTTTCTCTGCACCTGTTTAGCTATTGTAAAGCTTTCAGCTCTGATTCCTATACTGTACTGCTAATGCTGAAGTATATGTATTTATCATATTAAGTGCTGCAGGTATCTTGGTTTAATAGTTTTGTTTTTGTTTTGTTTGTTTCCATTTTTTTCAGTTCTTCATAAAACGTCTGGGACGCTGATTTTTTAAGTGTATTATCTCTAAAAAAAAATTAAAAGAATAAAAGTTAGATCAGTGGTTTAGGTAACACCTGTTTGTATATTTATCTTAGCTAGGTCTATTTTGATACTTTTTTGTCTCTGTACTGCATTTATGCATTTTTAAGGAAAGAAAAAAAAACAAATGGAAAACAAACTAAAAAGTTACTTCATTATGTATTGATACCTCAGAAGGACTTTTTCCTCAAAGACAGGACCAAAACCTCCAAAAAGAAAATGAGAAAGAGGAAAAAAATGTAAGAATATGTAGCCCCTCTCTTGCTTTAAAAAAAAAATGCAGAGCTCTAGAAAGGTATTGCTGTTGGTCCTTTTAGGTGCCAATATGTGTCCCAGCTCCCTGTGACCCCTCCTTTTGACCCCTGACCCCTGTCATTCCTGTGCTGAACTCTGACCCGCAGAGCTGTCAATCATCTGCAGGTGCCATGGGGCTGTCACTGAGTCACACACCTGACTGGTGGTGACCAGTCGCAGACCTCATCTCCCAGTCCCACAAAGGCAGATCAAAGACTGACACTGTTGCATTTTTGATACTCCTCCTCTTGCGTAGTCTCAATGCCAAAATGTGGAATGGCTCTCAGAGATGCAGCTCATCCTCTGACTACCAAAGGCATTGCAAGCAAACATTGCTTAGTCCAAACTCCTGAACTGTAACCAAACTATAACTAAACCAATGCCACAACCTTAACCAAACAAAAACCAAGCTACTTCCAAAACTCTCCATTGACTTCACTGATCACCTTTACTGATAGCTGTTATCTCTCGTACATCCACGTATTGGTGTTGTAGGACCAGTCTGCATCCTATTGGCTGGCGGGTGACTCGAAGGACGTGGGTAACCCAAATCCTGATGTGTGATTGGACAGTTCTGAGGTGTCACGTGAGGGGGGAAGGGACTCTCAAAGTGGAGCATTGCCTGAAGGTATTATCAAGTAGACAGCCAGAATCCAATGGAACTACCACTTCATTTCTCCTCTGGTTAAACCTTAGGAATGTGTGTACATTTTCAGCAGTGACTCTCTGTATTGTTTCTTAGTTTCAGTTTACCTGCTTACCTCTCTTTATCCTTTGTTTTTTTTTTTTTTGTTCTGTTTCTTGTTATTTGAAAGTGTGACCCGAGGAAGAGGCAGAGATAGGGACTGGGTGGTGGCTTTAGATAGACAGTGGAGCCCAGCCCTCTGACCCTCCACCCCGGGTAGCCATGTAATGCCAGTCACTGCCCTTTCCTTCATGCTGTATAAAAACACACACATATATCTGTGTATTTGTAACCTGAATCTTCTTGTGTCTGTCCATGCAGACAATAAAAAAACTGTACAGTAGGTCTAGTTGCATGTAATCTGTACTAATTATTGACAATGGCATTATAAAATGCAATAAAATACTTATTACACTGTCCTATGCCGCGTCTTTGTTTCTTCTCCAGTGGTATTGAAAAAACTGTAAAAACTAGTAACCGCTTCACAATTAGATATTTTCTTTTACATTAAAGAACACAACCTCTACAATTATCTTGAAATATTAAAATATTTAACATTTTCACCTTGACCCACAAATGCGCGGCTCCTGCAGTTTCTAAATAATATGATTAAGGAAAACCAGCCAAAGCAACTTCTCTTAACAAGGAAGTGGGGCTGAATGTTTTTGGAAACTTGAGTAAATTTGCCTGTGACATCCTGTTGAGTCATACTGTAGAGGTAAAAAGAATCAGTTTAACCTCCACATGACCAGTACTGCACCATTTATTAAAATAATGTTCACCTGAAACACATTTAACACAAAATGTACTTTTTAAAATTACAACCACTGTCCCCAATTGTTTGCTGGTGGAGAGCTCATTATAATTGTTCTGTTCTCTAGGGGACAGTGTTTTACCAATACTAACTGATGATTTGCTTTTAACAGTTTTAATAGCTACGGTCCTGAACTTTTTTAAATAGAAAATACACTTCTTTCTTCTTTGTTTATCAAATGACTCCTACGGTGACATCGCAGTATAGGAGACAGCCCATGAAACGACACAAAAACCTCATCAAATGACAAACTGCAGGTTAAATGGTAACTTTTCAAAGGTCAGCCTGTGTCATTCCTGCCAGACTGCAACCAGGTCAGCGTGTGTTGTGATACAGAGAATGGCCACCAGGAGGAGTAAACAAACCGGACAACACAAGCAGCATCTCATAAACACAAACCCAGCAACAAACATCACTGTGGTCCACTGACATGATCCGACCAACAGGGTGGGCCAGAGAGTGCAGAACAGACAGAGCACTGAGTGAACTACCTGTAACATATGTGATGGAATATAACCAGAATACATGTGGACGAAGCCTCATTAGTTTAACAGAATAGCTTCTGTGTATGGTAAGAACTAGTTTTTGTCACCTGTCTGTGCTTATGGTTCATTCCCATCCTACATTTTCATTTCTCCTTCCTAACCTGTCTCTGTCTTCCCTGCAGGTTTGGTTCATGCCCTACAGCTTATCTTTATACCTCGGCGCTGCATCGTGGATGTGTTGCCACAGGAAGAAAAAATGGAAACTGGCTGTCTCTTGGTAAGTTGAAACTTTGTTTAATCTTGTGCTTTTAGTGAACTTCTCTGTTAGTCAGCTGGGAGGAAACTCACTCTTGACACTTAAATCCCTGTGACATTTGGTTTTGGGAGAGACCCCTTCCTAAGCCTATTACAGACACACAAGCGCACATGCACACACAAATGCACATACAGAAGCACACACTCACTGGCATGCACACATCATGAATACTAAGCAGAAACTCAGTACCATATACTTATACAAGGTGAGCCAGGGTGCAGAGCAACACACAAAGAGGTTATTCTTGGCGTGGCACAGTAGTGTTTGGCATAAACCTGAGGCCAAAGCTCTGAATATATTTCTTACTGCTCATCTGGGCAGAGTAAGCTTTGGGTGTGTGTGTGCGTATGTGTGTGTGACATATGTTTGCAGTCCTGTTTATGTGTATGAAGAAAGATTTGTACACATGGTTATGCATCCATTCCCTGGGTATGTGTGCAGACCTGTGATGCTAAAATCAATATTCGTGTGTGTGTGATTGGGTGTGTGGGTGGGTGTGAACGGCTGCAAGTCCCAGCAGCATGGAGAGCACTGAGGTCCAGGCAGACCCTATGAGTCACAAAATAAATTTACTGAGAGTCATGCTGACATCTCTCTCTGTTTCCCCCCCTCGTTCACTGACTCTGTCATCCTCCCTCTTCCTTCTTCTCCTCTGTATCTGTGGCTAAAGGAGTGGGCTGTCCTCCAAACAGGATTTTCAGTCCCTCAAAACAACGCAACACACTATGTATCTGCTGCTGCATGGCTACATCCAAGTAAAGACCTAAGCACTTATATACTTTAAACCTCACTTTGGTACATTGTACATTTCATACTATCATTATATTGATGACAATATGAACAACGTAAAGAAGAAAAATGTTTCAATCATCTTTAATTAACTTTTAATTAACTCTGTCAAGGATAAGAATCAACAACGCAAACCTTCTGGCCTACTAGTAGGTGCAGTATGTCCCTACTAAAGCATAACCGTGGCAGCAAAACAACTGATAAAACTGATTCTAATGAAAGAAAACATTCAAAGCAGGGGACGTCTGAAATAACAGTTCAAAATCATGTCTTATATAAATTCTTATACAATTACCTGAGTTTCAAGGTAAACTTATTCCAACATTGTTTTATCACTGTAATTAAACAATGTTGTAATAAAGTATGTTATTTGAGCTTTTAAAGCAGGTCAAAGAAAACATTGAGGTTAAATGTTTTTTGGCGAAGATTGAAGCCTTACTATACTATGAAATTTTTTATGATGTTTCAAGGTCTTACTAAAGTATGAATTTTTTTGGCCGATTTTGAAGCCTTATAATACTATGATGTTTTTTATGACATTTTGAGGTCTTACAAAAATTTGACATTTTTTGAAGCCTTACTATATTATGACGTTTTTTATAACATTTTGAGGTCTTACAAAAATATGACTTTTTATGGAATTTTTTGACGCCTTACTATACTATGATGTTTTTTATAACATTTTGAGGTCATACTAAAGTATGATGTTTTTTGGCCGATTTTGAAGCCTTACCATACTATGACACTTTTTATGACATTTTGACGTCTTACTAAATTATGACTTTTTTTGGCCGATTTTGAAGCATTACCATACTATGACGTTTTTTATGACATTTTGAGGCCAAAAAAAATTGTGACTTTTTTTGGCCGATTTTGATGCCTTACTATACTATGACGTTTTTTATGACATTTTGAGGTCAAAAAAAATTTGGACTTTTTTTGCCCGAAAAAAACGCCTTACTATACTATGACATTTTTTATGACATTTTGAGGTCAAAATTTTTTTTGACTTTTTTTGGCCGATTTTGATGCCTTACTATACTATGACGTTTTTTATGACATTTTGAGGTCAAAAAAAATTTTGACTTTTTTTGGCCGATTTTGACGCCAGACCATACTATGACGTTTTTTATGACATTTTGAGGTCAAAAAAATTTTTGACTTTTTTTGGCCGAAAAAAACGGCTTACTAAACTATGACGTTTTTTATGACATTTTGAGGTCAAAATTTTTTTTGACTTTTTTTGGCCGATTTTGACGCCTTACAGTACTATGACGTTTTCTATAACATTTTGAGGTCAAAAAAAATTTTGACTTTTTTTGGCCGATTTTGACATAGTACAGTAAGGTGTCAAAATCGGCCAAAAAAAGTCGAAAAAAATTTTGACCTCAAAATGTCATAAAAAACGTCACAGTATAGTAAGGCGTCAAAATTGGCCAAAAAAAGTCAAAAATTTTTTTGACCTCAAAATGTCATAAAAAACGTCATAGTATAGTAAGGCGTCAAAATCGGCCAAAAAAAGTCAAAAAAAATTTGACCTCAAAATGTCATCAAAAACGTCATAGTATAGTAAGGCGTCAAAATCGGCCAAAAAAAGTCAAAAAAAATTTTGACCTCAAAATGTCATAAAAAACGTCATAGTATAATAAGGCGTCAAAATTGGCCAAAAAAAGTCAAAATTTTTTTTGACCTCAAAATGTCATAAAAAACGTCATAGTATAGTAAGGCGTTTTTTTCGGGGCAAAAAAAGTCAAAATTTTTTTTGACCTCAATATGTCATAAAAAACGTCATAGTATAGTAAGGCGTCAAAATCGGCCAAAAAAAGTCAAAATTTTTTTTGACCTCAAAATGTCATCAAAAACGTCATAGTATAGTAAGGCGTCAAAATCGGCCAAAAAAAGTCAAAAAAATTTGACCTCAAAATGTCATAAAAAACGTCATAGTATAGTAAGGCGTCAAAATCGGCCAAAAAAAGTCAAAAAAAATTTTGACCTCAAAATGTCATAAAAAACGTCATAGTATAGTAAGGCGTCAAAATCGGCCAAAAAAAGTCAAAAAATTTTTTGACCTCAAAATGTCATAAAAAACGTCATAGTATAGTAAGGCGTTTTTGTCGGCCAAAAAAAGTCAACATTTTTTTGACCTCAAAATGTCATAAAAAACATCATAGTATAGTATGACGTTTTTTTCGGCCAAAAAAAGTCAAAATTTTTTTTGACCTCAAAATATCATAAAAAACGTCATAGTATAGTAAGGCGTCAAAATCGACCAAAAAAAGTCGAAAAAAATTTTACCTCAAAATGTCATCAAAAACGTCATAGTATAGTAAGCCGTTTTTTTCGCGCAAAAAAAGTCAAAATTTTTTTTGACCTCAAAATGTCATAAAAAACGTCATAGTATAGTAAGGCATCAAAATCGACCAAAAAAAGTCGAAAAAAATTTTACCTCAAAATGTCATCAAAAACGTCATAGTATAGTAAGGCGTTTTTTTTGACTTTTTTTTGACTTTTTTTGGCCGATTTTGACATAGTACAGTAAGGTGTCAAAATCGGCCAAAAAAAGTCGAAAAAAATTTTGACCTCAAAATGTCATAAAAAACGTCACAGTATAGTAAGGCGTCAAAATTGGCCAAAAAAAGTCAAAAATTTTTTTGACCTCAAAATGTCATAAAAAACGTCATAGTATAGTAAGGCGTCAAAATCGGCCAAAAAAAGTCAAAAAAAATTTGACCTCAAAATGTCATCAAAAACGTCATAGTATAGTAAGGCGTCAAAATCGGCCAAAAAAAGTCAAAAAAAATTTTGACCTCAAAATGTCATAAAAAACGTCATAGTATAATAAGGCGTCAAAATTGGCCAAAAAAAGTCAAAATTTTTTTTGACCTCAAAATGTCATAAAAAACGTCATAGTATAGTAAGGCGTTTTTTTCGGGGCAAAAAAAGTCAAAATTTTTTTTGACCTCAATATGTCATAAAAAACGTCATAGTATAGTAAGGCGTCAAAATCGGCCAAAAAAAGTCAAAATTTTTTTTGACCTCAAAATGTCATCAAAAACGTCATAGTATAGTAAGGCGTCAAAATCGGCCAAAAAAAGTCAAAAAAATTTGACCTCAAAATGTCATAAAAAACGTCATAGTATAGTAAGGCGTCAAAATCGGCCAAAAAAAGTCAAAAAAAATTTTGACCTCAAAATGTCATAAAAAACGTCATAGTATAGTAAGGCGTCAAAATCGGCCAAAAAAAGTCAAAAAATTTTTTGACCTCAAAATGTCATAAAAAACGTCATAGTATAGTAAGGCGTTTTTGTCGGCCAAAAAAAGTCAACATTTTTTTGACCTCAAAATGTCATAAAAAACATCATAGTATAGTATGACGTTTTTTTCGGCCAAAAAAAGTCAAAATTTTTTTTGACCTCAAAATATCATAAAAAACGTCATAGTATAGTAAGGCGTCAAAATCGACCAAAAAAAGTCGAAAAAAATTTTACCTCAAAATGTCATCAAAAACGTCATAGTATAGTAAGCCGTTTTTTTCGCGCAAAAAAAGTCAAAATTTTTTTTGACCTCAAAATGTCATAAAAAACGTCATAGTATAGTAAGGCGTTTTTTTCGGGCAAAAAAAGTCAAAATTTTTTTGACCTCAAAGTGTCATTAAAAACGTCATAGTATATAGTAAGGCGTCAAAATCGGCCAAAAAAAGTCAAAAATTTTTTTGACCTCAAAATGTCATAAAAAAACGTCATAGTATAGTAAGGCGTCAAAATCGGCCAAAAAAAGTCAAAAAAAATTTTGACCTCAAAATGTCATAAAAAACGTCATAGTATAGTAAGGCGTCAAAATCGGCCAAAAAAAGTCAAAAATTTTTTTTACCTCAAAATGTCATAAAAAACGTCACAGTATAGTAAGGCGTCAAAATCGGCCAAAAAAAGTCGAAAAAAATTTTGACCTCAAAATGTCATAGTATAGTAAGGCGTCAAAATCGGCCAAAAAAAGTCAAAAATTTTTTTGACCTCAAAATGTCATAAAAAACGTCATAGTATAGTAAGGCGTTTTTTTCGGCCAAAAAAAGTCAAAAAATTTTTTGACCTCAAAATGTCATAAAAAACGTCATAGTATAGTAAGGCGTTTTTGTCGGCCAAAAAAAGTCCAAATTTTTTTTGACCTCAAAATGTCATAAAAAACATCATAGTATATTATGGCGTTATTTTCGGCCAAAAAAAGTCAAAAAAAATTTTTTTGACGTCATAGTATAGTAAGGCGTCAAAATCGGCCAAAAAAAGTCAAAAAAAATTTTGACCTCAAAATGTCATAAAAAACGTCATAGTATAGTAAGGCGTTTTTTTCGGGCAAAAAAAGTCAAAAAATTTTTTGACCTCAAAATGTCATAAAAAACGTCATAGTATAGTAAGGCGTCAAAATCGGCCAAAAAAAGTCAAAATTTTTTTTGACCTCAAAATGTCATAAAAAACGTCATAGTATAGTAAGGCGTCAAAATCGGCCAAAAAAAGTCAAAATTTTTTTTGACCTCAAAATGTCATACAAAACGTCATAGTATAGTAAGGCGTCAAAATCGGCCAAAAAAAGTCAAAAAAAATTTTGACCTCAAAATGTCATAAAAAACGTCATAGTATAGTAAGGCGTCAAAATCGGCCAAAAAAAGTCAAAATTTTTTTTGACCTCAAAATGTCATAAAAAACGTCACAGTATAGTAAGGCATCAAAATCGGCCAAAAAAAGTCGAAAAAAATTTTGACCTCAAAATGTCATAGTATAGTAAGGCGTCAAAATCGGCCAAAAAAAGTCAAAAAAAATTTTGACCTCAAAATGTCATAAAAAACGTCATAGTATAGTAAGGCGTCAAAATCGGCCAAAAAAAGTCAAAAAAAATTTTGACCTCAAAATGTCATAAAAAACGTCATAGTATAGTAAGGCGTCAAAATCGGCCAAAAAAAGTCAAAATTTTTTTTTACCTCAAAATGTCATAAAAAACGTCACAGTATAGTAAGGCGTCAAAATCGGCCAAAAAAAGTCGAAAAAAATTTTGACCTCAAAATGTCATAGTATAGTAAGGCGTCAAAATCGGCCAAAAAAAGTCAAAAAAAATTTTTACCTCAAAATGTCATAAAAAACGTCATAGTATAGTAAGGCGTCAAAATCGGCCAAAAAAAGTCAAAATTTTTTTTGACCTCAAAATGTCATAAAAAACGTCATAGTATAGTAAGGCGTCAAAATCGGCCAAAAAAAGTCAAAAAATTTTTTGACCTCAAAATGTCATAAAAAACGTCATAGTATAGTAAGGCGTTTTTGTCGGCCAAAAAAAGTCCAAATTTTTTTTGACCTCAAAATGTCATAAAAAACATCATAGTATATTATGGCGTTATTTTCGGCCAAAAAAAGTCAAAAAAAATTTTTTTGACGTCATAGTATAGTAAGGCGTCAAAATCGGCCAAAAAAAGTCAAAAAAAATTTTGACCTCAAAATGTCATAAAAAACGTCATAGTATAGTAAGGCGTTTTTTTCGGGCAAAAAAAGTCAAAAAATTTTTTGACCTCAAAATGTCATAAAAAACGTCATAGTATAGTAAGGCGTCAAAATCGGCCAAAAAAAGTCAAAATTTTTTTTGACCTCAAAATGTCATAAAAAACGTCATAGTATAGTAAGGCGTCAAAATTGGCCAAAAAAAGTCAAAATTTTTTTTGACCTCAAAATGTCATACAAAACGTCATAGTATAGTAAGGCGTCAAAATCGGCCAAAAAAAGTCGAAAAAAATTTTGACCTCAAAATGTCATAAAAAACGTCATAGTATAGTAAGGCGTCAAAATCGGCCAAAAAAAGTCAAAATTTTTTTTGACCTCAAAATGTCATAAAAAACGTCACAGTATAGTAAGGCATCAAAATCGGCCAAAAAAAGTCGAAAAAAATTTTGACCTCAAAATGTCATAGTATAGTAAGGCGTCAAAATCGGCCAAAAAAAGTCAAAAAAAATTTTGACCTCAAAATGTCATAAAAAACGTCATAGTATAGTAAGGCGTCAAAATCGGCCAAAAAAAGTCAAAAAAAATTTTGACCTCAAAATGTCATAAAAAACATCATAGTATAGTATGGCGTTTTTTTCGGCCAAAAAAAGTCAAAATTTTTTTTGACCTCAAAATGTCATAAAAAACATCATAGTATAGTAAGGCGTTTTTTTCGGCCAAAAAAAGTCAAAATTTTTTTTGACCTCAAAATGTCATAAAAAACGTCATAGTATAGTAAGGCGTCAAAATCGGCCAAAAAATGTCAAAATTTTTTTTGACCTCAAAATGTCATAAAAAACGTCATAGTATAGTAAGGCGTCAAAATCGACCAAAAAAAGTCAAAAAAAATTTTGACCTCAAAATGTCATAAAAAACGTCATAGTATAGTAAGGCGTCAAAATCGGCCAAAAAAAGTCAAAAAAAATTTTGACCTCAAAATGTCATAAAAAACATCATAGTATAGTATGGCGTTTTTTTCGGCCAAAAAAAGTCAAAATTTTTTTTGACCTCAAAATGTCATAAAAAACATCATAGTATAGTAAGGCGTCAAAATCGGCCAAAAAAAGTCAAAATTTTTTTTGACCTCAAAATGTCATAAAAAACGTCATAGTATAGTAAGGCGTCAAAATCGGCCAAAAAATGTCAAAATTTTTTTTGACCTCAAAATGTCATAAAAAACGTCATAGTATAGTAAGGCGTCAAAATCGACCAAAAAAAGTCAAAATTTTTTTTGACCTCAAAATGTCATAAAAAACGTCATAGTATAGTAAGGCGTCAAAATCGGCCAAAAAAAGTCAAAAAAAATTTTGACCTCAAAATGTCATAAAAAACGTCACAGTATAGTAAGGCGTCAAAATCGGCCAAAAAAAGTCAAAATTTTTTTTGACCTCAAAATATCATAAAAAACGTCATAGTATAGTAAGGCGTTTTTTTCGGCCAAAAAAAGTCAAAAAATTTTTTGACCTCAAAATGTCATAAAAAATGTCATAGTATAGTAAGGCGTTTTTTTCGGGCAAAAAAAGTCAAAATTTTTTTGACCTCAAAATGTCATAAAAAACGTCATAGTATATAGTAAGGCGTCAAAATCGGCCAAAAAAAGTCAAAATTTTTTTTGACCTCAAAATGTCATAAAAAACGTCATAGTATAGTAAGGCGTCAAAATCGGCCAAAAAAAGTCGAAAAAAATTTTGACCTCAAAATGTCATAAAAAACGTCATAGTATAGTAAGGCGTCAAAATCGGCCAAAAAAAGTCAAAATTTTTTTTGACCTCAAAATGTCATAAAAAACGTCATAGTATAGTAAGGCGTCAAAATCGGCCAAAAAAAGTCAAAAAAAATTTTGACCTCAAAATGTCATAAAAAACATCATAGTATAGTATGGCGTTTTTTTCGGCCAAAAAAAGTCAAAATTTTTTTTGACCTCAAAATGTCATAAAAAACATCATAGTATAGTAAGGCGTCAAAATCGGCCAAAAAAAGTCAAAATTTTTTTTGACCTCAAAATGTCATAAAAAACGTCATAGTATAGTAAGGCGTCAAAATCGGCCAAAAAATGTCAAAATTTTTTTTGACCTCAAAATGTCATAAAAAACGTCATAGTATAGTAAGGCGTCAAAATCGACCAAAAAAAGTCAAAATTTTTTTTGACCTCAAAATGTCATAAAAAACGTCATAGTATAGTAAGGCGTCAAAATCGGCCAAAAAAAGTCAAAAAAAATTTTGACCTCAAAATGTCATAAAAAACGTCACAGTATAGTAAGGCGTCAAAATCGGCCAAAAAAAGTCAAAATTTTTTTTGACCTCAAAATATCATAAAAAACGTCATAGTATAGTAAGGCGTTTTTTTCGGCCAAAAAAAGTCAAAAAATTTTTTGACCTCAAAATGTCATAAAAAATGTCATAGTATAGTAAGGCGTTTTTTTCGGGCAAAAAAAGTCAAAATTTTTTTGACCTCAAAATGTCATAAAAAACGTCATAGTATATAGTAAGGCGTCAAAATCGGCCAAAAAAAGTCAAAATTTTTTTTGACCTCAAAATGTCATAAAAAACGTCATAGTATAGTAAGGCGTCAAAATCGGCCAAAAAAAGTCGAAAAAAATTTTGACCTCAAAATGTCATAAAAAACGTCATAGTATAGTAAGGCGTCAAAATCGGCCAAAAAAAGTCAAAATTTTTTTTGACCTCAAAATGTCATAAAAAACGTCATAGTATAGTAAGGCGTCAAAATCGGCCAAAAAAAGTCGAAAAAAATTTTGACCTCAAAATGTCATAGTATAGTAAGGCGTCAAAATCGGCCAAAAAAAGTCAAAAAAAATTTTGACCTCAAAATGTCATAAAAAACGTCATAGTATAGTAAGGCGTTTTTTTCGGCCAAAAAAAGTCAAAAAATTTTTTGACCTCAAAATGTCATAAAAAACGTCATAGTATAGTAAGGCGTTTTTGTCGGCCAAAAAAAGTCCAAATTTTTTTTGACCTCAAAATGTCATAAAAAACATCATAGTATATTATGGCGTTATTTTTGGCCAAAAAAAGTCAAAAAAAAATTTTTTGACGTCATAGTATAGTAAGGCGTTTTTTTCGGGCAAAAAAAGTCAAAAAATTTTTTGACCTCAAAATGTCATAAAAAACGTCATAGTATAGTAAGGCGTCAAAATCGGCCAAAAAAAGTCAAAAAAAATTTTGACCTCAAAATGTCATACAAAACGTCATAGTATAGTAAGGCGTCAAAATCGGCCAAAAAAAGTCAAAAAAAATTTTGACCTCAAAATGTCATAAAAAACGTCACAGTATAGTAAGGCGTCAAAATCGGCCAAAAAAAGTCGAAAAAAATTTTGACCTCAAAATGTCATAGTATAGTAAGGCGTCAAAATCGGCCAAAAAAAGTCAAAAAAAATTTTGACCTCAAAATGTCATAAAAAACGTCATAGTATAGTAAGGCGTCAAAATCGGCCAAAAAAAGTCAAAATTTTTTTTGACCTCAAAATATCATCAAAAACGTCATAGTATAGTAAGGCGTTTTTTTCGGCTAAAAAAAGTCAAAAAAATTTTTGACCTCAAAATGTCATAAAAAACGTCATAGTATAGTAAGGCGTTTTTTTCGGGCAAAAAAAGTCAAAATTTTTTTGACCTCAAAGTGTCATTAAAAACGTCATAGTATATAGTAAGGCGTCAAAATCGGCCAAAAAAAGTCAAAATTTTTTTTGACCTCAAAATGTCATAAAAAACGTCATAGTATAGTAAGGCGTCAAAATCGGCCAAAAAAAGTCAAAAAAAATTTTGACCTCAAAATGTCATAAAAAACGTCATAGTATAGTAAGGCGTCAAAATTGGCCAAAAAAAGTCAAAAAAAATTTTGACCTCAAAATGTCATAAAAAACGTCATAGTATAGTAATGCGTCAAAATCGGCCAAAAAAAGTCAAAAAAAATTTTGACCTCAAAATGTCATAAAAAACGTCATAGTATAGTAAGGCGTCAAAATCGGCCAAAAAAAGTCAAAATTTTTTTTGACCTCAAAATGTCATAAAAAACGTCATAGTATAGTAAGGCGTCAAAATCGGCCAAAAAAAGTCAAAATTTTTTTTGACCTCAAAATGTCATTAAAAACGTCATAGTATAGTAAGGCGTCAAAATTGGCCAAAAAAAGTCAAAAAAAATTTTGACCTCAAAATGTCATAAAAAACATCATAGTATAGTATGGCGTTATTTTCGGCCAAAAAACATCAAAAATTTTTTTGACCTCAAAATATCATAAAAAACGTCATAGTATAGTAAGGCGTCAAAATCGGCCAAAAAAGTCAAAAAAAATTTTGACCTCAAAATGTCATAAAAAACGTCATAGTATAGTAAGGCGTCAAAATCGGCCAAAAAAAGTCAAAATTTTTTTTGACCTCAAAATGTCATAAAAAACGTCATAGTATAGTAAGGCGTTTTTTTCGGCCAAAAAAAGTCCAAATTTTTTTTGACCTCAAAATGTCATAAAAAACGTCACAGTATAGTAAGGCGTCAAAATCGGCCAAAAAAAGTCGAAAAAAATTTTGACCTCAAAATGTCATAAAAAACGTCATAGTATAGTAAGGCGTTTTTTTTGGCCAAAAAAAGTCAAAAAAATTTTTGACCTCAAAATGTCATAAAAAACGTCATAGTATAGTAAGGCGTTTTTTTCGGGCAAAAAAAGTCAAAAAATTTTTTGACCTCAAAATGTCATAAAAAACGTCATAGTATAGTAAGGCGTCAAAATCGGCCAAAAAAAGTCAAAATTTTTTTTGACCTCAAAATGTCATAAAAAACGTCATAGTATAGTAAGGCGTCAAAATCGGCCAAAAAAAGTCAAAATTTTTTTTGACCTCAAAATGTCATACAAAACGTCATAGTATAGTAAGGCGTCAAAATCGGCCAAAAAAAGTCAAAAAAAATTTTGACCTCAAAATGTCATAAAAAACGTCATAGTATAGTAAGGCGTCAAAATTGGCCAAAAAAAGTCAAAATTTTTTTTGACCTCAAAATGTCATAAAAAACGTCACAGTATAGTAAGGCATCAAAATCGGCCAAAAAAAGTCGAAAAAATTTTGACCTCAAAATGTCATAGTATAGTAAGGCGTCAAAATCGGCCAAAAAAAGTCAAAAAAAATTTTGACCTCAAAATGTCATAAAAAACGTCATAGTATAGTAAGGCGTCAAAATCGGCCAAAAAAAGTCAAAAAAAATTTTGACCTCAAAATGTCATAAAAAACATCATAGTATAGTATGGCGTTTTTTTCGGCCAAAAAAAGTCAAAATTTTTTTTGACCTCAAAATGTCATAAAAAACGTCATAGTATAGTAAGGCGTCAAAATCGGCCAAAAAAAGTCAAAAATTTTTTTGACCTCAAAATGTCATAAAAAACGTCATAGTATAGTAAGGCGTCAAAATCGGCCAAAAAAAGTCAAAATTTTTTTTGACCTCAAAATGTCATAAAAAACGTCATAGTATAGTAAGGCGTCAAAATCGGCCAAAAAAAGTCAAAAAAAATTTTGACCTCAAAATGTCATAAAAAACGTCACAGTATAGTAAGGCGTCAAAATCGGCCAAAAAAAGTCAAAATTTTTTTTGACCTCAAAATATCATAAAAAACGTCATAGTATAGTAAGGCGTTTTTTTTCGGCCAAAAAAAGTCAAAAAATTTTTTGACCTCAAAATGTCATAAAAAATGTCATAGTATAGTAAGGCGTTTTTTTCGGGCAAAAAAAGTCAAAATTTTTTTGACCTCAAAATGTCATAAAAAACGTCATAGTATATAGTAAGGCGTCAAAATCGGCCAAAAAAAGTCAAAATTTTTTTTGACCTCAAAATGTCATAAAAAACGTCATAGTATAGTAAGGCGTCAAAATCGGCCAAAAAAAGTAAAAAAAAATTTTGACCTCAAAATGTCATAAAAAACGTCATAGTATAGTAAGGCGTCAAAATCGGCCAAAAAAAGTCAAAATTTTTTTTGACCTCAAAATGTCATAAAAAACGTCACAGTATAGTAAGGCGTCAAAATCGGCCAAAAAAAGTCGAAAAAAATTTTGACCTCAAAATGTCATAAAAAACGTCATAGTATAGTAAGGCGTCAAAATCGGCCAAAAAAAGTCAAAATTTTTTTTGACCTCAAAATGTCATAAAAAACGTCATAGTATAGTAAGGCGTCAAAATCGGCCAAAAAAAGTCGAAAAAAATTTTGACCTCAAAATGTCATAGTATAGTAAGGCGTCAAAATCGGCCAAAAAAAGTCAAAAAAAATTTTGACCTCAAAATGTCATAAAAAACGTCATAGTATAGTAAGGCGTTTTTTTCGGCCAAAAAAAGTCAAAATTTTTTTGACCTCAAAATGTCATAAAAAACGTCATAGCATATAGTAAGGCGTCAAAATCGGCCAAAAAAAGTCAAAATTTTTTTTGACCTCAAAATGTCATAAAAAACGTCATAGTATAGTAAGGCGTCAAAATCGGCCAAAAAAAGTCAAAAAAAATTTTGACCTCAAAATGTCATACAAAACGTCATAGTATAGTAAGGCGTCAAAATCGGCCAAAAAAAGTCAAAAAAAATTTTGACCTCAAAATGTCATAAAAAACGTCATAGTATAGTAAGGCGTCAAAATCGGCCAAAAAAAGTCAAAATTTTTTTTGACCTCAAAATGTCATAAAAAACGTCACAGTATAGTAAGGCGTTTTTTTCGGCCAAAAAAAGTCAAAAAATTTTTTGACCTCAAAATGTCATAAAAAATGTCATAGTATAGTAAGGCGTTTTTTTCGGGCAAAAAAAGTCAAAATTTTTTTGACCTCAAAATGTCATAAAAAACGTCATAGTATATAGTAAGGCGTCAAAATCGGCCAAAAAAAGTCAAAATTTTTTTTGACCTCAAAATGTCATAAAAAACGTCATAGTATAGTAAGGCGTCAAAATCGGCCAAAAAAAGTCAAAAAAAATTTTGACCTCAAAATGTCATAAAAAACGTCATAGTATAGTAAGGCGTCAAAATCGGCCAAAAAAAGTCAAAATTTTTTTTGACCTCAAAATGTCATAAAAAACGTCACAGTATAGTAAGGCGTCAAAATCGGCCAAAAAAAGTCGAAAAAAATTTTGACCTCAAAATGTCATAAAAAACGTCATAGTATAGTAAGGCGTCAAAATCGGCCAAAAAAAGTCAAAATTTTTTTTGACCTCAAAATGTCATAAAAAACGTCATAGTATAGTATGGCGTTTTTTTCGGCCAAAAAAAGTCAAAATTTTTTTTGACCTCAAAATGTCATCAAAAACGTCATAGTATAGTAAGGCGTTTTTTTCGGCCAAAAAAAAGTCCAAATTTTTTTTGACCTCAAAATGTCTTAAAAAACGTCATAGTATAGTAAGGCGTTTTTTTCGGACAAAAAAAGTCAAAAAATTTTTTTGACCTCAAAATGTCATAAAAAACGTTATGGTATAGTAAGGTGTCAAAATCGGCCAAAAAAAGTCAAAATTTTTTTTGACCTCAAAATGTCATAAAAAAACGTCATGGTATAGTAAGGCGTCAAAATCGGCCAAAAAAAGTCAAAAAAAATTTTGACCTCAAAATGTCATAAAAAACGTCATAGTATAGTAAGGCGTCAAAATCGGCCAAAAAAAGTCAAAAAAAATTTTGACCTCAAAATGTCATAAAAAACATCATAGTATAGTATGGCGTTTTTTTCGGCCAAAAAAAGTCAAAATTTTTTTTGACCTCAAAATGTCATAAAAAACGTCATAGTATAGTAAGGCGTCAAAATCGGCCAAAAAAAGTCAAAATTTTTTTTGACCTCAAAATGTCATAAAAAACGTCATAGTATAGTAAGGCGTCAAAATCGGCCAAAAAATGTCAAAATTTTTTTTGACCTCAAAATGTCATAAAAAACGTCATAGTATAGCAAGGCGTCAAAATCGACCAAAAAAAGTCAAAATTTTTTTTGACCTCAAAATGTCATAAAAAACGTCATAGTATAGTAAGGCGTCAAAATCGGCCAAAAAAAGTCAAAAAAAATTTTGACCTCAAAATGTCATAAAAAACGTCACAGTATAGTAAGGCGTCAAAATCGGCCAAAAAAAGTCAAAATTTTTTTTGACCTCAAAATATCATAAAAACGTCATAGTATAGTAAGGCGTTTTTTTCGGCCAAAAAAAGTCAAAAAATTTTTTGACCTCAAAATGTCATAAAAAACGTTTTTTGGCCGATTTTGACGCCTTACTATACTATGACGTTTTTTATGACATTTTGAAGTCAAAATTTTTTTTGACTTTTTTTGGCCGATTTTGACGCCTTACTATACTATGACATTTTGAGGTCAAAATTTTTTTCGACTTTTTTTTTCCGATTTTGATGCCTTACTATACTGTGACGTTTTTTATGACATTTTGAGGTCAAAAAAAATTTTGACTTTTTTTGGCCGATTTTGACGCCTTACTATACTATGACGTTTTTTATGACATTTTGAGGTCAAAATTTTTTTTGACTTTTTTTGGCCAATTTTGACGCCTTACTATACTATGACGTTTTTTATGACATTTTGAGGTCAAAATTTTTTTTGACTTTTTTTGGCCGATTTTGACGCCTTACTATACTATGACGTTTTTTATGACATTTTGAGGTCAAAAAAATTTTTGACTTTTTTTGGCCGATTTTGACGCCTTACTATATGCTATGACGTTTTTTATGACATTTTGAGGTCAAAAAAATTTTGACTTTTTTTGCCCGAAAAAAACGCCTTACTATACTATGACGTTTTTTATGACATTTTGAGGTCAAAAATTTTTTTGACTTTTTTTGGCCAAAAAAAACGCCTTACTATACTATGACGTTTTTTATGACATTTTGAGGTCAAAATTTTTTTTGACTTTTTTTGGCCGATTTTGACGCCTTACTATACTATGACGTTTTTTATGACATTTTGAGGTCAAAATTTTTTTTGACTTTTTTTGGCCAATTTTGACGCCTTACTATACTATGACGTTTTTTATGACATTTTGAGGTCAAAATTTTTTTTGACTTTTTTTGGCCGATTTTGACGCCTTACTATACTATGACGTTTTTTATGACATTTTGAGGTCAAAGAAAATTTTGACTTTTTTTTGGCCGAAAAAAACGCCTTACTATACCATGACGTTTTTTATGACATTTTGAGGTCAAAAATTTTTTTGACTTTTTTTGGCCAAAAAAAACCGCCTTACTATACTATGACGTTTTTTATGACATTTTGAGGTCAAAATTTTTTTTGACTTTTTTTGGCAGATTTTGACGCCTTACTATACTATGACGTTTTTTATGACATCTTGAGGTCAAAAAAAATTTTGACTTTTTTTGGCCGAAAAAAACGCCATACTATACTATGATGTTTTTTATGACATTTTGAGGTCAAAAAAATTTTTGACTTTTTTTTGGCCGAAAAAAACGCCTTACTATACTATGATGTTTTTGATGACATTTTGAGGTCAAAAAAAATTTTGACTTTTTTTGGCCGAAAAAAACGCCTTACTATACTATGACGTTTTTTATGACATTTTGAGGTCAAAAAAATTTTGACTTTTTTTGGCCGATTTTGACGCCTTACTATACTATGACGTTTTTTATGACATTTTGAGGTCAAAAAAAATTTTGACTTTTTTTGCCCGAAAAAAACGCCTTACTATACTATGACGTTTTTTATGACATTTTGAGGTCAAAATTTTTTTTGACTTTTTTTGGCCGATTTTGACACCTTACTATACTATGACATTTTGAGGTCAAAATTTTTTTCGACTTTTTTTTGCTGATTTTTTACGCCTTACTATACCATGACGTTTTTTATGACATTTTGAGGTCAAAAAAAATTTTGACTTTTTTTGGCCGATTTTGACACCTTACTATACCATAACGTTTTTTATGACATTTTGAGGTCAAAAAATTTTTTTGACTTTTTTTGTCCGAAAAAAACGCCTTACTATACCATGACGTTTTTTAAGACATTTTGAGGTCAAAAAAAATTTGGACTTTTATTTGGCCGAAAAAAACGCCTTACTATACTATGACGTTTTTTATGACATTTTGAGGTCAAAATTTTTTTGACTTTTTTTGGCCGAAAAAAACGCCTTACTATATTACGACGTTTTTTATGACATTTTGAGGTCAAAAAATTTTTTTGACTTTTTTTGGCCGATTTTGACGCCTTACTATACTATGACGTTTTTTATGACATTTTGAGGTCAAAAAAAATTTTGACATTTTTTGGCCGATTTTGACGCCTTACTATACTATGACGTTTTTTATGACATTTTGAGGTCAAAAAAAATTTTGACTTTTTTTGGCCGATTTTGACGCCTTACTATACCATGACGTTTTTTATGACATTTTGAGGTCAAAAAAAATTTTGACTTTTTTTGGCTGAAAAAAACGCCTTACTATAGTATGACGTTATTTATGACATTTTGAGCCAAAAAAAAAATTTGACTTTTTTTGGCCGATTTTGACACCTTACTATACCATAACGTTTTTTATGACATTTTGAGGTCAAAAAAAAATTTTGACATTTTTTGTCCGAAAAAAACGCCTTACTATACTATGACGTTTTTTAAGACATTTTGAGGTTAAAAAAAATTTGGACTTTTTTTTGGCCGAAAAAAACGCCTTACTATACTATGACGTTTTTGATGACATTTTGAGGTCCAAAAAAATTTTGACTTTTTTTGGCCGAAAAAAACGCCATACTATACTATGACGTTTTTTATGACATTTTGAGGTCAAAAAAAATTTTGACTTTTTTTGGCCGAAAAAAAACGCCATACTATACTATGACGTTTTTTTATGACATTTTGAGGTCAAAAAAAATTTTGACTTTTTTTGGCCGAAAAAAACGCCTTACTATATTACGACGTTTTTTATGACATTTTGAGGTCAAAAAAATTTTTGATTTTTTTTGGCCGATTTTGACGCCTTACTATATACTATTACGTTTTTTATGACATTTTGAGGTCAAAAAAAATTTTGACTTTTTTGGCCGATTTTGACGCCATACTATACTATGATGTTTTTTTTTTTACCTTTTGAGGTCAAAAAAATTTTTGACTTTTTTTGACCGATTTTGACGCCTTACTATACCATGACGTTTTTTATGACATTTTGAGATCAAAAAAAATTTTGACTTTTTTTGGCCGATTTTGACGCCTTACTATACTATGACGTTTTTTATGACATCTTGAGGTCAAAAAAAATTTTGACTTTTTTTGGCCGAAAAAAACGCCATACTATACTATGATGTTTTTTATGACATTTTGAGGTCAAAAAAAATGTTGACTTTTTTTGTCCGAAAAAAACGCCTTACTATACTATGATGTTTTTTATGACATTTTGAGGTCAAAAAATTTTGACTTTTTTTGGCCGATTTTGACGCCTTACTATACTATGACGTTTTTTATGACATTTTGAGGTCAAAAAAATTTTTGACTTTTTTTGTCCGAAAAAAACGCCGTACTATACTATGACGTTTTTTATGACATTTTGAGGTCAAAATTTTTTTGACTTTTTTTGGCCGATTTTGACGCCTTACTATACTATGACGTTTTTTATGACATTTTGAGGTCAAAAAAAATTTTGACTTTTTTTGGCCGATTTTGACGCCTTACTATACCATGACGTTTTTTATGACATTTTGAGGTCAAAAAAATTTTTGACTTTTTTTGACCGATTTTGACGCCTTACTATACCATGACGTTTTTTATGACATTTTGAGGTCAAAAAAAATTTTGACTTTTTTTGGCCGAAAAAAACGCCTTACTATAGTATGACGTTATTTATGACATTTTGAGCCAAAAAAAAAATTTGACTTTTTTTGGCCGATTTTGACACCTTACTATACCATAACGTTTTTTATGACATTTTGAGGTCAAAAAAAATTTTGACTTTTTTTGGCCGAAAAAAACGCCTTACTATATTACGACGTTTTTTATGACATTTTGAGGTCAAAAAAATTTTTGATTTTTTTTGGCCGATTTTGACGCCTTACTATACTATTACGTTTTTTATGACATTTTGAGGTCAAAAAAAATTTTGACTTTTTTGGCCGATTTTGACGCCATACTATACTATGATGTTTTTTTTTTGACCTTTTGAGGTCAAAAAAAATTTTTGACTTTTTTTGACCGATTTTGACGCCTTACTATACCATGACGTTTTTTATGACATTTTGAGGTCAAAAAAAATTTTGACTTTTTTTGGCCGATTTTGACGCCTTAATATACCATGACGTTTTTTATGACATTTTGAGGTCAAAGAAAATTTTGACTTTTTTTTGGCCGAAAAAAACGCCTTACTATACTATGACGTTTTTTATGACATTTTGAGGTCAAAAAAAATTTTGACTTTTTTTGCCCGAAAAAAACGCCTTACTATACTATGACGTTTTTTATGACATTTTGAGGTCAAAATTTTTTTTGACTTTTTTTGGCCGATTTTGACGCCTTACTATACTATGACGTTTTTTATGACATTTTGAGGTCAAAAAAAATTTTGACTTTTTTTGCCCGAAAAAAACGCCTTACTATACTATGACGTTTTTTATGACATTTTGAGGTCAAAAAAAATTTTGACTTTTTTGGCCGATTTTGACGCCTTACTATACTATGATGTTTTTTTTTTGACATTTTGAGGTCAAAAAAAATTTTGACTTTTTTTGACCGATTTTGACGCCTTACTATACCATGACGTTTTTTATGACATTTTGAGGTCAAAAAAAATTTTGACTTTTTTTTGGCCGAAAAAAACGCCTTACTATACTATGACGTTTTTGATGACATTTTGAGGTCAAAAAAAATTTTGACTTTTTTTGGCCGAAAAAAACGCCTTACTATACTATGACGTTTTTTATGACATTTTGAGGTCAAAATTTTTTTGACTTTTTTTGGCCGAAAAAAACGCCTTACTATACTATGACGTTTTTTATGACATTTTGAGGTCAAAATTTTTTTTGACTTTTTTTGGCAGATTTTGACGCCTTACTATACTATGACGTTTTTTATGACATCTTGAGGTCAAAAAAAATTTTGACTTTTTTTGGCCGAAAAAAACGCCTTACTATACCATGACGTTTTTTAAGACATTTTGAGGTCAAAAAAAATTTGGACTTTTATTTGGCCGAAAAAAACGCCTTACTATACTATGACGTTTTTGATGACATTTTGAGGTCAAAAAAAATTTTGACTTTTTTTGGCCGAAAAAAACGCCATACTATACTATGACGTTTTTTTTGACATTTTGAGGTAAAAAAATTTTTTGACTTTTTTTGGCCGATTTTGACGGTTTACTATACCATGACATTTTGAGGTCAAAATTTTTTTCGACTTTTTTTTGCCGATTTTTTACGCCTTACTATACTATGACGTTTTTTATGACATTCTGAGGTCGAAAAAAATTTTGACTTTTTTTGGCCGAAAAAAACGCCTTACTATAGTATGACATTTTTTATGACATTTTGAGGTCAAAAAAAATTTTGACTTTTTTTGGCCGATTTTGACGCCTTACTATACTATGACGTTTTTTATGACATTTTGAGGTCAAAAAAAATTTTGACTTTTTTTGACCGATTTTGACGCCTTACTATACCATGACGTTTTTTATGACATTTTGAGGTCAAAAAAAATTTTGACTTTTTTTGGCTGAAAAAAACGCCTTACTATAGTATGACGTTATTTATGACATTTTGAGCCAAAAAAAAAATTTGACTTTTTTTGGCCGATTTTGACACCTTACTATACCATAACGTTTTTTATGACATTTTGAGGTCAAAAAAAAATTTCGACATTTTTTGTCCGAAAAAAACGCCTTACTATACTATGACGTTTTTTAAGACATTTTGAGGTTAAAAAAAATTTGGACTTTTTTTTGGCCGAAAAAAACGCCTTACTATACTATGACGTTTTTGATGACATTTTGAGGTCCAAAAAAATTTTGACTTTTTTTGGCCGAAAAAAACGCCATACTATACTATGACGTTTTTTATGACATTTTGAGGTCAAAAAAAATTTTGACTTTTTTTGGCCGAAAAAAACGCCATACTATACTATGACGTTTTTTTATGACATTTTGAGGTCAAAAAAATTTTTGACTTTTTTTGGCCGAAAAAAACGCCATACTATATTACGACGTTTTTTATGACATTTTGAGGTCAAAAAAATTTTTGATTTTTTTTGGCCGATTTTGACGCCTTACTATATACTATTACGTTTTTTATGACATTTTGAGGTCAAAAAAATTTTTGACTTTTTTGGCCGATTTTGACGCCATACTATACTATGATGTTTTTTTTTTGACCTTTTGAGGTCAAAAAAAATTTTGACTTTTTTTGACCGTTTTTGACGCCTTACTATACCATGACGTTTTTTATGACATTTTGAGGTCAAAAAAAATTTTGACTTTTTTTGGCCGATTTTGACGCCTTACTATACTATGACGTTTTTTATGACATCTTGAGGTCAAAAAAATTTTTGACTTTTTTTGGCCGAAAAAAAACGCCATACTATACTATGATGTTTTTTATGACATTTTGAGGTCAAAAAAAATGTTGACTTTTTTTGTCCGAAAAAAACGCCTTACTATACTATGACGTTTTTTATGACATTTTGAGGTCAAAAAATTTTGACTTTTTTTGGCCGATTTTGACGCCTTACTATACTATGACGTTTTTTATGACATTTTGAGGTCAAAAAAATTTTTGACTTTTTTTGTCCGAAAAAAACGCCGTACTATACTATGACGTTTTTTATGACATTTTGAGGTCAAAATTTTTTTGACTTTTTTTGGCCGATTTTGACGCCTTACTATACTATGACGTTTTTTATGACATTTTGAGGTCAAAAAAAATTTTGACTTTTTTTGGCCGATTTTGACGCCTTACTATACCATGACGTTTTTTATGACATTTTGAGGTCAAAAAAAAATTTGACTTTTTTTGGCCGAAAAAAACGCCTTACTATAGTATGACGTTATTTATGACATTTTGAGCCAAAAAAAAAATTTGACTTTTTTTGGCCGATTTTGACACCTTACTATACCATAACGTTTTTTATGACATTTTGAGGTCAAAAAAAATTTTTGATTTTTTTTGTCCGAAAAAAACGCCTTACTATACTATGACGTTTTTTAAGACATTTTGAGGTTAAAAAAAATTTGGACTTTTTTTTGGCCGAAAAAAACGCCTTACTATACTATGACGTTTTTGATGACATTTTGAGGTCAAAAAAAATTTTGACTTTTTTTGGCCGAAAAAAACGCCATACTATACTATGACGTTTTTTATGACATTTTGAGGTCAAAAAAAATTTTGACTTTTTTTGGCCGAAAAAAACGCCATACTATACTATGACGTTTTTTTATGACATTTTGAGGTCAAAAAAAATTTTGACTTTTTTTGGCCGAAAAAAACGCCTTACTATATTACGACGTTTTTTATGACATTTTGAGGTCAAAAAATTTTTTGATTTTTTTTGGCCGATTTTGACGCCTTACTATACTATTACGTTTTTTATGACATTTTGAGGTCAAAAAAAATTTGACTTTTTTGGCCGATTTTGACGCCATACTATACTATGATGTTGTTTTTTTGACCTTTTGAGGTCAAAAAAAATTTTTGACTTTTTTTGACCGATTTTGACGCCTTACTATACCATGACGTTTTTTATGACATTTTGAGGTCAAAAAAAATTTTGACTTTTTTTGGCCGATTTTGACGCCTTAATATACCATGACGTTTTTTATGACATTTTGAGGTCAAAAAAAATTTTGACTTTTTTTGCCCGAAAAAAACGCCTTACTATACTATGACGTTTTTTATGACATTTTGAGGTCAAAATTTTTTTTGACTTTTTTTGGCCGATTTTGACGCCTTACTATACTATGACGTTTTTTATGACATTTTGAGGTCAAAAAAAATTTTGACTTTTTTTGCCCGAAAAAAAACGCCTTACTATACTATGACGTTTTTTATGACATTTTGAGGTCAAAATTTTTTTTTACTTTTTTTGGCCGATTTTGACGCCTTACTATACTATGACGTTTTTTATGACATCTTGAGGTCAAAAAAAATTTTGACTTTTTTTGGCCGAAAAAAACGCCATACTATACTATGATGTTTTTTATGACATTTTGAGGTCAAAAAAAATTTTGACTTTTTTTTGGCCGATTTTGACGCCTTACTATATACTATTACGTTTTTTATGACATTTTGAGGTCAAAAAAATTTTTGACTTTTTTGGCCGATTTTGACGCCATACTATACTATGATGTTTTTTTTTTGACCTTTTGAGGTCAAAAAAAATTTTGACTTTTTTTGACCGTTTTTGACGCCTTACTATACCATGACGTTTTTTATGACATTTTGAGGTCAAAAAAAATTTTGACTTTTTTTGGCCGATTTTGACGCCTTACTATACTATGACGTTTTTTATGACATCTTGAGGTCAAAAAAAATTTTGACTTTTTTTGGCCGAAAAAAACGCCATACTATACTATGATGTTTTTTATGACATTTTGAGGTCAAAAAAAATGTTGACTTTTTTTGTCCGAAAAAAACGCCTTACTATACTATGACGTTTTTTATGACATTTTGAGGTCAAAAAATTTTGACTTTTTTTGGCCGATTTTGACGCCTTACTATACTATGACGTTTTTTATGACATTTTGAGGTCAAAAAAATTTTTGACTTTTTTTGTCCGAAAAAAACGCCGTACTATACTATGACGTTTTTTATGACATTTTGAGGTCAAAATTTTTTTGACTTTTTTTGGCCGATTTTGACGCCTTACTATACTATGACGTTTTTTATGACATTTTGAGGTCAAAAAAAATTTTGACTTTTTTTGGCCGATTTTGACGCCTTACTATACCATGACGTTTTTTATGACATTTTGAGGTCAAAAAAAATTTTGACTTTTTTTGACCGATTTTGACGCCTTACTATACCATGACGTTTTTTATGACATTTTGAGGTCAAAAAAAATTTTGACTTTTTTTGGCCGAAAAAAACGCCTTACTATAGTATGACGTTATTTATGACATTTTGAGCCAAAAAAAAAATTTGACTTTTTTTGGCCGATTTTGACACCTTACTATACCATAACGTTTTTTATGACATTTTGAGGTCAAAAAAAATTTTGACTTTTTTTGTCCGAAAAAAACGCCTTACTATACTATGACGTTTTTTAAGACATTTTGAGGTTAAAAAAAATTTGGACTTTTTTTTGGCCGAAAAAAACGCCTTACTATACTATGACGTTTTTGATGACATTTTGAGGTCAAAAAAAATTTGGACTTTTTTTGGCCGAAAAAAACGCCATACTATACTATGACGTTTTTTATGACATTTTGAGGTCAAAAAAAATTTTGACTTTTTTTGGCCGAAAAAAACGCCATACTATACTATGACGTTTTTTTATGACATTTTGAGGTCAAAAAAAATTTTGACTTTTTTTGGCCGAAAAAAACGCCTTACTATATTACGACGTTTTTTATGACATTTTGAGGTCAAAAAAATTTTTGATTTTTTTTGGCCGATTTTGACGCCTTACTATACTATTACGTTTTTTATGACATTTTGAGGTCAAAAAAAATTTGACTTTTTTGGCCGATTTTGACGCCATACTATACTATGATGTTGTTTTTTTGACCTTTTGAGGTCAAAAAAATTTTTTGACTTTTTTTGACCGATTTTGACGCCTTACTATACCATGACGTTTTTTATGACATTTTGAGGTCAAAAAAAATTTTGACTTTTTTTGGCCGATTTTGACGCCTTAATATACCATGACGTTTTTTATGACATTTTGAGGTCAAAAAAAATTTTGACTTTTTTTGCCCGAAAAAAACGTCTTACTATACTATGACGTTTTTTATGACATTTTGAGGTCAAAATTTTTTTTGACTTTTTTTGGCCGATTTTGACGCCTTACTATACTATGACGTTTTTTATGACATTTTGAGGTCAAAAAAAATTTTGACTTTTTTTGCCCGAAAAAAACGCCTTACTATACTATGACGTTTTTTATGACATTTTGAGGTCAAAATTTTTTTTTACTTTTTTTGGCCGATTTTGACGCCTTACTATACTATGACGTTTTTTATGACATCTTGAGGTCAAAAAAAATTTTGACTTTTTTTGGCCGAAAAAAACGCCATACTATACTATGATGTTTTTTATGACATTTTGAGGTCAAAAAAAATTTTGACTTTTTTTTGGCCGAAAAAAACGCCTTACTATACTATGACGTTTTTTATGACATTTTGAGGTCAAAAAATTTTTTGACTTTTTTTGGCCGATTTTGACGCCTTACTATACTAAGACGTTTTTTATGACATTTTGAGGTCAAAAAAAAATTTTGACTTTTTTTGGCCGATTTTGACGCCTTACTATACTATGACGTTTTTTATGACATTTTGAGGTCAAAAAAATTTTAGACTTTTTTTGGCCGATTTTGACGCCTTACTATACTATGACGTTTTTTATGACATTTTGAGGTCAAAAAAAATTTTGACTTTTTTTGGCCGATTTTGACGCCTTACTATACTATGACGTTTTTTATGACATTTTGAGGTCAAAAAATTTTTGACTTTTTTTGGCCGATTTTGACGCCTTACTATACTATGAAGTTTTTTATGACATTTTGAGGTCAAAAAAATTTTGACTTTTTTTGGCCGATTTTGACGCCTTACTATACTATGACGTTTTTTATGACATTTTGAGGTCTTACTAAATATTGACTTTTTTGGTCATATTTTCATGCCTTAGTATACTATGACACTTTTCATGACATTCTGAATTCATAATAAAAATTTACTTTTTTTGTCAAATTTTGACGCCTTACTATAGTATGACATTATTTATGACATTTTGAGGTCTTACGAAAATATGATTTTTTTTGGCATACTTTGACGCCTTACGGCTGTATGATGTTTTTAATGACATTTTGAGGTCTTACTAAAACATGACTTTTTTTGGACGATTTTGACGCCTTACTATACTATGACGTTTTTTATGACATTTTGAGGTCAAATTTTTTTTTTGATGCGTCAGTAAAACTGACCCGTCAGTGAAACTCACCTGTCGGTAAATTCACCCGTCGGTAAACTGACCCGTCATTAAACTGACCTATTGGTGAACTGATCCGTCAGTAAAACTGACTTGTCGGTGAATTCACCCGTCCGTAAACTGACCCGTCAGTAAACTGACCCGTCAGTAAAACTGACTTGTCGATGAATTCACCCGTCGGTAAACTGACCCGTCAGTAAAACTGACCCATCAGTAAAACTGATCCGTCTGTAAACTGACCCGTTAGTAAAACTGGCCTGTCGATAAATTCACCCATCGTAAACTGACCTGTCGGTAAACTGATCCGTCAGTAAAACTGACCTGTTGGTAAACTGACCTGTCAGGTGTTCAGTTCACCTGATGCTCCAGCAGAGGGCGCTCCTGAGGTTCGCCATCAGCTTGACCTGTGGATGTAAACTGACCTGACAACAGTGGTGGAATGTAACAAAGTATTTGTACTTTGTTACTGTACTTAAGTAGTTTTTTACGTATCTGTAGTTAAGTAAAAATAATAATGCATACTTTTGATTTTACTCCATTACATTTTGCAGCAATTATCTGTACTTTCTACTCCACTACATTTCTAAAATTTATGCCGTTACTCGTTACATGTTATAATTTCCTCAAAATTTTGCATGGAAAAAAAAAAATAGACTGCGTTGAGGCGTTGTTTGCCATTGACAATCAATCAGGTGGCTCTATTACCCCCAATGATGGCAGAGTGCTCATTTGGTAGCAGCACGAGCCAGTGGACTGGCCTGATTCCAGTGAGAAGAAACAACATGCAACATCGACATGAACCCAGAGCCAACGTCGGCTAAGCATGAGTCTGAGCCCTCCAGCTCAGAATTAGACAGTCATCTTTGGCCGTATTTCTGCAGGTATTGTATAGTTGCTTGTGAGTAGTGACATAGGCAGAGGCATAAATCAGTATATCATTAAGAGTGCGTCTTTGGACCAGCCTGAGATTGGAGTGTCATAGGTTCGACCCCTCAACCAAGCACAAAAAAACGGATACGGTGGTGGTGAAGGATCTCTGGGCGGTCCTAAGTCCAAAGCCGCACGCTTATCTTGCTGTGCCACGGCCAGACATTTAACAAACAGACAAGGTGAACAAAAGGACTTTGCAATGCAAACCTAAACTAAAAGTTGCACAACGTTGCAGAACACCATAATGGTGAGTTGATGGTACATTACAGTGTGTAAGCAAATTCACAAATAAGCACAAATTCTGTTTTTTGGGTTTTTTTTAAAACTTGCTTCATATTGATAGTGTCTCACATGTACATCGTTTTTCTTCCTATATACTCTCCCCTGATGAGAAAGTGGATGAAACTCCATGACTCCATGTGTGGCAGAGAGAGAGAGAGAGAGAGAGAGAGAGAGGGCCTCAGCCATAGAACAAAAGCATCTTTGTGAGTGATTGGAACCACATTTTCACCCTCCTCTCTCTCTCTCTCTCTCTCTCCCTCTCCTTTGCTCTTTCTCCCAGTCACACCAGACTGTTCACAACCACTGAGACAATCAACGTCAAAAGTTTAGAAAAATACTCAGAGACAGTCTCAGCAGATACTCTCTGTGTGCATGTGGCTCCAGTTTCACTTCTCTGCGAACACACACCTACACACACAAACACACGCTGACTGTTCTCACATGCTCCCTCTCTCTCTCTTCTCCTGTCTTGACTCTCACTCTTTTTCAATATCTTCATTTCCTCTGTCTGCCCCTCCCACACTGCTCTCTGCTGATCTGATGCTGGGTTGGGTCTGGATGTGGCATCTCATGCAGTCTGGTCAGAAGTCCTGGAGCAGTGGAGCAGCTCTCACCTCAGTCCACCAGCGTTGGCTAGCTAGAGAAGGCAACCTGTCCTTTCTCTGCTGGATCTCAGTGGACTTGAAAGCTTCTCAAGCCTCAGAGGCCTAAGCCAAACAAAGAACAGGTCTACGTGCTGTGAGAGAGGAACAACTGCTTTCAACATGGTGAACCATGGCATGATTGCCTTTGTGAGGACAAATTGTACAGTATGTAGCAGAAAATGTAACTTAACACAAGCAGTAAGCAGTAACACATGAGGGAGTGTTGTATTTGGACACAGTGTGGTGGCATTTTTTGCAAAATGTGCAACTCTTTTATATTAGTATCACACCAAAAATGTAAACACAAGTGTGGATTTTGATTCTTTTAATATAATGTTGGCCTTTTTTTCCTTATGTAGTGAAGCCCTTGTTTCGTTACTTCATCCCATTGTATAAAACAGATGCTATCATTAACTTGTAAGGTACAAGGTAGACTACTCATGCAACAGCTTCCTGTCTGAAGTGCATATTCACTTAAAGCAGTAGTTTCCCATTTTTATTACACTTAATTTTTTTTAAACAAACACAATATGACAGGTTTCTCAGATTTTCTGTCTCTTCTGTCTGTTTGCTGCTATTTCTGTCCCTCTACACTGAATAAAATACGTATATCTGTGCGTGTGTGTCAGCAGCAGTCTCTGTTTCATAATTGGAAGCTGATTGCTGTTGGAAGTGAGGAAAGTGGAAGGATTTTGCCATATTCATCTGCTTGGTGCACTAGACCCTGGACGGTCCAAAGTGTCCCTGTTCACCTCTACAGGAAGCTGCCAATTAGAACCAGAACAAAAGCAACCAGTAAATCTACAGCGCCACCTCCCTTGTGTTTAAAAGCATTAAATTACCGTTAAATAAGGTTTGATTAAATTACCATTGAGTACCTGTGAATCATTCCCTTTTAAATAATTGTGTAAATACCAAGTAAGAAATAGAAATTAAAGCTAAGAGACCTCGCTGTAGAGAGCCTTGTGGGAGCGGTGAAGGGTGAAGTGGGGTGTGAGTCATGAACGGAAATAAGAGGATAGACAGCAAAAGCTTTTCAGGAAGCTGATGACAAGAAAATTTCTCCACTCTCATTGTTCAGTACACGGAATAGGTGGGGATTCTGAATCTTGTACAAACATACAAGAATTGAATGAAGCCACGGTGTAATGTCAACATTCTTCAGGGTGTTTTGAAGCTTTTGAAGCTTATTTATGTGGGTCTTCTGTTTTTATTCCACTATAACTGAACAGTGCATTTTTTTTCCAAATGTGATAACATCAGATGAAAGATAGGAATTTCCTCATTAATACTTTTAACACATTGTGATCCTGTGAATTGGTGGAAATGAATCCTGAATTTTAATTTTGCACAATTTAGGAGTGCTCTTGTCCCATCCTGTTGAAAATCCCCTGCAGTAAATGACAAATTGGTAAGTTATGCATGTAAAGCAGCAAGGAGAGCAACTATTCAAAATGTGTTCACATTGATTAGCTCAAAGAAAATTTGAAATGCTGCTATTTTTGTGATCATACCTCTTTTCAGTGGCAGCTTTGGTTAAAATCCTCCATTGGTGACATTCATACAGGGACTGCTTCTCTAAATGGTGTGTCTTAATTTCATGTCGATATGAATTATGGGTAACAGAAATGTTGGGATCATAAAATGAGTCTAATCTGCTGAACTGTAAAACCCCAGCTGTTCTAAGGAAAGTACAACATGTCTCAATTTCTTTCACAAACCACAAAAGAAGCAGTCCAAAAAAAAAAAAAATCCTGCAGAAACAAGACCTTTCTAACACTACTGTTGCCTACACAAACTCTGACCCTCGTGCCCAGACAGACGCTGAGCCCCCACAGAGCACAAATCCTACAAATACTTCAGTGTCAAAGCCTGACTGTTTCAGATGATTGACTGTACACAAATTGAATGGGAGGTTATCGAGTTGTTAGTAAAAATGAGGCCTGTCTCAAAAGACCTTTGCTGCTGTGAATTACTTCACACCCCTGCCACGCCTTCAAACATCAATCACCGAAAACACACTCTTCAGCCGACCTCCAGGTGTCAACATGGCATGAGGAGACAAGGCCTGTCTGTCATGTGCAGCATTTTTCTCTATCATGTGTGGCCCAAGAAACACAACTGATTCTTATATTTTGGCCTTATTGCTTGTAACATCAATAAATTAAAATGAGATAAATAAATACAGACAAAGTTGTGGATAAGCTATGGTTTTATCTGTCAGAAAGTTATTGCAAAAAGTCTAAAAAAATTTCACTGGAAATGATAGACATAAGTTAGAGTGTTTTTGATATTTGATAAGTAATAATAGTGCTTCTGATTCTGTATTTTAGTATTTCGAGTCGTCTTCTCTATTTTGAGACAGTAACCATAAGTATCAAAACATAAATATCAGAATTCTTTTTCAATATAACTGCATCTCTCTGCCAACCATCATTTCATTAGAACAAAACTTTGAATGTAATTTGGATGTCAGAGAATGGATAGTGGTTCCCCATGTGAAGCTCAACTGTCATGTCTCTTGTACGAATTAAAATGTATAGCACCTACTCTATCTGATTATTTGTCTACAGATATCTCAACACATACATCCTGTGTTAAACTCAGTGAGTTTGTCTCCTGATTTTGCGAAACAATATTACATAATGATATTTGATATGATTCAGTGTTGATATTTGTTCAGTAAATTAAAAAAAAAAAAGATGCTCTTGGAGGCAGTTTTATAGACACATGCTGTGATATGTACCAGGTTTGGTTTTAGTACCTCTAGTTTCAACAAGATGGTAACTAGTTTGAAAAATTGTAAAAAACAAAAAACAAAATAACCAGCTGATGTTAATGGCATGTAGGCATAAGGTGGGGGTGTGCTTTGAAGGGTTTCTTGTAATCACTTTTGAGTACACAATTACTATCATGAGGATGAATCATGACTCATCTTGGAGAAAAGGACCTAGTTTCCTCTTGTACTGGGACGATTTACAAAGCTTCATGCACGCCAGAATGGATGGAGAAAATTCCCACAATGAGTCACAACAGCGTGTAAATTAAAAACAGTGGCCTTGTCCTGGACGAACACAGGCTTGGTCAAGTAATGTCATGTCTTAGTACAATGCACTTGCCACTTTGTTAAACAAAAGCTGCTGGGTTAAAGATGCAATAATACTTTATTTTATTACTTTACACCTTTGGTTATACTATGATCAGTTTACAGTATTGTTTTTAAGATCTGAATGGATGAAAAGTTAACACTTTACAATATATCATGGTAGATTATGCTGTTTTCAAATCCAGTCATGATATCTAAAATAGTGACAATAAACTTAATCGTGACACTGCACAAACGTGTATCTTCATAAATTGTTACTATATATTATTAATGATAAAACATGTGGTTCTTGATGAAAGCTAGCTTGTGTTAGTGCTGTGTCTGGTTCGGGTTAAGGGGTAATTATATGACAGTATAGTTCAGCCCAACTAGTTTGTAGCCTGGAGGAAGCACAATCACTGCTGACTGTAGTTTCCTGTCCAATAGCTGCAGCACAGAAGTCTGAGGCAAGTATAGTGGGAGTAAGGAGAGAGGAGAGACGGAGTGCACAGGACGGACACTGCTCATTCTAAGAGTTTAGGCAAGTTTGGGAAGGTGGTGTGCTGGGACTTTGTTTGCAGAAACGCAATAGAAGGTGAGGAAACCTGCAGTGCAGACAAAGAGCGTTCAGCGAGTTGCCTGCAGAGACACACAAACTTACCCAACATCTGGTCTGCTGGAGGACGGGGCGAGCCGGAGAGAGAAACTTTGGAGGGCGGAGAGAAAACTATCTCCGCCGGAGAAAAATGCATTGAATCTGGGAGTCTGGGGGGTCATCTACATGAGTCGAAGAGAGATTCGGTGGTCGTGTAAAGTGACAAGAGTGGAGGGAAAGAGGACGGGAAAGGTCTTGGAGGGCGAGAAGTCCACCTGGAGCGGTCAGAGAATGAATTAGCCAAAGGCTCGGCTGCTTCAGAGTCCCAGCCAGAGAGAAGGTAAGAAGTTGTTTTCCTGTGGTGTTGTCGTAGATCAAAGCCGAGTTATTGTGCAGTATAAAATCAGGTAGAAAAGAACGATCCCCACATTGGAGCTGAGCACGGTCTGAGCATGCAGCGACTCGTTTTGGGAAAGCAAGGCGCAGACCTGCAATAAAGGTAAACAGAATACACCCGTTATTAGCTAACCCTAACATTTAGTGTTATTATTTTTAAAAACGTAAATTTATTTTGAAATTTGTTTTTAAAACATTGGCATAAATTTTAAAGCTGTTTTTGAGAGTGCGGTGCGATGTCTTCTCTTTCCCTGAAACTTCTTAAAACTTTTCCCCGTTATCAAAAGTATAAAACTGGGCCCTTTGCAGTTGTTTAACGCTGAGGAAGTTTTTAATGAACCAAACGTGAACTCAGGTAAACTTCGCTTCATTAAGCGTTTTCACTAAAACCTTCGCTGTAGGTTGTCAAAACTTTTTTTTTTTTTTTTTTTTTTTTTTTTTTTTTTTTTTTTGTGGCAGTGAGTGCTGAGCGAGCCACGGGAACGCGCAAACAGCTGTCTAGCTGAGCTGCTTTGGCAAGGTAGGCGCGCGCCAAACACACGTTGGCACGTGACCCATATGCAAAACTTGTATCGTCTTATTAATGAGTTGAAGAACGTTCTCGCAGTGATCGGTTCTGATTGGCTGCTCGAACGTTATATTAAAAACCTGACAACAGATAATTAAAACTATGAAGGTTAGAATGGACTAACGGTCGTCCCGTTTATAAGTCGCTTAGCAACCATTTAGTAAGAATTAGGGCTGTAGTCATGCGCCAAAATTAAAAGCCTATTATTAATAGCAATAGTAGTAGTGGTAAGTATGACAGATTCTTGCTTTTACTTGATATAATCATCATCATCATCATCATCTAACTACATTAATAATTAGTATGAGGCTACTCTTAAATGTATTATTAATTTGTTTCAAAATTAAATTAATTATTTTTACACATATCACATTCTCTGTCTGCTTGTTGCAGGAGATTTAATTAACAAATTTCACACTTAAATTGACTGAAATATTCAAATCACAGATTTCAGTTTTCATGCACTTTTTGCATATTTTCTTGTAAGTCAGTTTGTGATCTCGAATGAGATTATCAAATAAAGTTTTGTAAATATGTATAACAATGTTAGCGTTGTCAGCTTTTGTTTAACTGCTCCAGCTTTGTTGTGCTTTATCAGTTTTCTTCTTCTTGTCTCTCTTTTTTTGTTCATTTTTAATTAATTACTTATTGTTTGACTTTTTTTTTTCTCTGTACTTGTTTTCTTACCAGGCTACTGTGCCTTCTTATTTCATGTTTTAGTGTTGATTGAATGCTTCTCCCTGATCTGCTCCAATAAAGCATGTTAGAGCTTTTAGAAGTGTTATATATAAATAAAATATAAATAAATACAACCATTGTTGTCACTATTTGCGCAACAGAAGTTCAAAGAGTTTTAAAACTATTAATTAAAAGTAGGCTGTAATTAGGCCTTTCCGTTTTGTTGCCAGTTTCATGCGAGCAGAAAACCAGTCTCTTCCTCTAGTGATTTCTTGAATAGCTGAAAGGAATTCATGCTGGTTCAAGTCATGACTGTAAACACCTCTCCCTCCCTCCCAGACAATGAGAAATCTTTCATGACAACAATGCTATCATATTTGTGATAATATGTTTTTCGTTATCTCCTCTCTCTCTCTCTCTCTCTCTCTCTCTCTCTCTCTCTCTCTCGCTCTCTGGTCCAGGCTCACTCCTTGGCCCCTCCACCTCCTTCCATAAGAGCCAGGCCTATGTCCATGGATGAGGAGAGGAGTGCCCCTGCCATCTCCCCAGAGCCACCTGATGATGGGGACCCCGGTCTACCAGCTCCACAACCGAGTACACACACGACCTCCACCACAGAGAGAGCAAAGAGCTGCCTAAACCTAAAGCCCTGTCCTAGTGAGGGTAAGAAACAAGTTTGCAGAAAACAGAAGAAAAACAGACGCCTAGCTCTGGTGTGCAGCTGTTTGTGTTGCTGTGTTTTGCGTATGAACAAGAGGTTCTACAAACAGCTGTGTGATGGGTCTGAACATCCATTGAATAGGCTCACATTTATAACCACAAGCACCAAGTTCAACAAAACCACCTTTATTGTTTTATCGTCCGTCTGTGTGGTTGTCTCAAAAAAGAGACAGAAAGTAGTTATTAACAGATTAAGCCTTTTATTATGAAAAAGAGGAGCCAGTGGATTAGTGCTGAGAAAGACGACCTCTCCATGCTCTTTCATGCATGTGAACCTCATTATGGTAAGAAGTTGGCCAGTATGTATGTGAATATAAAGCTGTATGCAAAGCACTTTCCTTTCTGTCCAAGCTATAGGAGACCTTCTTACTCAAAAACAAGAATTGCCTTTGTGAAAAAAGTGATTGATGTTAGTTTTCCAAAGTGGAACAGTCTTGAGACACTGTTGTGTTTAAAGATTGGTAATTGCAAATTGTAGACCCGGGGGCTAAATCCTAGAAAAATCATTGCGTGTTCTTGGTAGATGTCATAATGATTCATTAGGTCAGAGGCCTTCTTACTGACAGACACAACAGTTGTGTACTGAGGTGATCAGAGATTGGTCTGTGTGGGGGACGTGCCTCCTTGGACAGTCTGAGGGATGAGGACAAATTCAGCGCTGTGGAACGCTTAAAAGCCGCAATTGGACTCCTGGGGATTTTGGAATGAACCTATGACCCTTCCCCTTTGTGTGATTGGTCATGGTAAGGGTTGACTGACACTGGGGCGGGAACAGGAGGATGTGGACCAACTTAGGGCAGTGCTGTGCCTGAATGACTCATCCAGGATCAGCCAAAAGGGTTCAAGTTCCCTCAAGCTTTAGTGAGAAACACAGCACTGACTGTAGATCAGAGAACAGGTCCTATGGGGTAATTAGGGAAGGTGTGGTTAACAGTTAGGGAAGTGTGCAGAGATTTAAGCGGCTTGTTGCCACGGGAACATGCCACAAAAATCTTCGATGGTTGATGGTGTTCTTTTATTTATTTTTTTTAGTTTTGTTTTATAAAGGCAAGTCTCAACCCTATCTGTTATGATTACTGTACTGAATGTGCCAAAAAAAAAAAAAGAATACACACACGCACATCTGTCTTCTCTGCTACATTGCGGTTTACCACGATGAGTGTAAGTACAGCATCAGATTTAATGATAATACCTCAGTGAAGAGTTTTAGAGTTATTAAACAGTAGGTTTGTGTCTGAACATGTTCTCGTCGCTGTGCTGACTTTACCTGTGCTCACTCCTCAGGAAGCCAGCACAAAGTGTAACTGTGGCTTCTCCCACTAAAGTTAGACTGCTTGTCTGGATGACTGGTCTAATTTCTGTGTGTGTGTGTGTGTGTGTGTGTGTGTGTGTGTGTGTGTGTGTGTGTTTTTATGTGTGTGTGCATGAGCGTGTGTAGGCTGAGGGTAGGTAGGTGAGCCAGGGTGGGGAGGAGAAGATTGGTCAGGCTACCGCTGAGGACAACAAGGCGCTGCTTTCAGCGTTGTGCTTCACCCCCCACCCATCCCTCAGCCCACAGAGTGCAGGACTTTTTGACAACAGGCACACAGATCTACCTGAGGCTTGAGACAAACTTTTGCCCATGGATGCATTATTAAAACTCGCTAGCAAGTTCCATGACGGCACTCTTTATTTCAGTGAAAGTTGCTTAGCCAGCACAAAGGGCAGAACATTTTTTTCTATTCCTGGTTCAACTCTTAAGCTGTACAGCCCATGACAAATGTGCATAAGCGTCTCTTTTCCTGTTGCTGAGTTACCCTGATAATTGGACTGAATTGCCATTTCACTTCACTTCATTCATTCTGCCTGACATTGCCAAAGAGCCAGTTTCTTGTTGGGAGTGGGTTTCATTGTTTTACCCTAATCAACAAGTGGCGAATTACATATCCGTCCCATCAATCTCATTTTCTGTTGACATGCCACAGCGGTTTCCAGGAGCAGTTAACTTAATGTTTTTCACATTAAAGAAAAATATTTGGAGTTGTTAGTCAACGTGTGGGTCAGGGTCATCCATGCTTGTTGCAATTTTTCTGATTGGTTGAGTTGAGTTTCTAACGGGCAGAAACAGGCATCAATGTTCCCCACAATTTGGGACTTTACACTGAGATGATAACATTTTCAAAAATAGGTTTTCTAAGCTCTGAGAAGAAGGTCTTACAGATGTTAAAGCTACAATTGGCAAGTTCTGGAAATCAAGGTAGCGCTAGCATGAGACTTGAATGGGCACAGCCATGAGCTCCCATTCCTGACTTTGGCCTTCTCTGATTGGTTGGAAGGGCAAGGCTTGGTCAGCACCTCTCCACTAAGATATATTTTGAAGCCTATTTTTTTGAAAAATTGTCAGGAAAAAGTGTCATACTATGGCTTTAAAAATGTGTGGTTTAGAAACACCATTACTATACAAAGAAATGACTTTGCATGTAATTCAACATATCTGAGCAGACGTTTCACTGACATGTTTGTTACAACAACTGTCTGTGGTGAAAACTGTTTCTGGACCGCAGTGGATTTTTTGTTGCAGTACCACATTTGGCCACTGGGACAAATTGGCAGCTAAATATGTTGTGATACACTAGATTCACAATATTATAAACATTTTTACAGTCAAATGTAATCTGATGCAATAAGCTTTCAACAAATAAGGGCTCTGTGAAACGGTCTTTTCAGGTTAGTTGAAACCGTGCCACAGGAGTGTTGATTCAGTTCTATGATAGTTGCTGAAGCCATTGTTTAATTATGATAGCGACGCAGTAGCATCAGAGTGGGAGCCAGCCAATCAATCACTGAGTCCAGAGAGAAAGCTGTAGCCCCCTCGTCACCTCAGAGTAGGATAGCAGTCTTTTCTGCTGTAAGTGAGCAAAGCTGTGCTCAGTCATTATAAGGCCATTGAATGGTGGTGTGAGTGTGTGTGTGTTGACAGATGTGCGCCTGTCTTGCTGTTGTGAGTGTTGCTCTCACTCAGGCATTAAGATGCAATGAGGCTGTCTGTTTATACAGGAGCCTCTTACCACCACATGCTAGACTCTCATTCTTTTTAACCACTGGCAGCTCTCTCACTCTATTTTTTCTCTTCCTCTGTCTTTTTTTTTACACACTTCTCAGCCCTTGTCTTTTGTCTCTCATTCACTCTAAAGGAAAGTGGTGTGTTGGAGTCTTTCTCCAGATAAATAGTTAAACATTAGCTGTTTCACGTTGAATTCAGACAGGTAGCTCTTAGTTAGCTTGTTAATGATCAAGTATAAATGAACAATAGCTGGTAGGACGTGAACAGTCGTTTTTATCTTTTAAACTTGAGGGCACATCATGTCATTGTTTTCATATTTCAGTCAGCCCCACTTTTCTGAAGTGAGACCTTCAGGATTCATGGCTGTGAAGAAATGTTAAGTGCTAAGTTGTCAACAGTATCATTAGGGGTAGTCACTTAGATATCAATACTTTTTGTTAACAACCTTGTCAGTCATGACTGATCAGAAGTTTGTCTTTGTTGCCATAAGGGGATAACTATGTAGCTGTTGTAAATATGAATATCACTATAACACCACTTTTGGTTATATTTGAAAAATTTGGAGCTAGGTTAAAAGAGTTTGACATTTTGGGAAATACTTAAAACGTTCATGTCTGCACACTAAGCATGACGCTACAGTCAGCAGCTGACTAACAGCCTAGATCAAAGACTAGAAACAGAAGAGAAACACTTATCAGTCTGCACAAAAAGCCAAAGTATAAAAACAACAAATGACCGTTTTTTGGGGGGGGGGAGGGGTTATATCTTGTCCGGGACCAGTTGTCAGGCAACCAGCGGAGAATCCAGGAACCAAAAAATAGTCTGGCATATCACCCAAACTTTACTTCCCAAAGTGTAAATCTTTTCTACAAACTATTCTCTCTCTCTCTCTCTCTCTCTCTCTCTCTCTCTCTCTGTCTCTCTCTCTTTCTCTCTCTCTCTCTCTCTCTCTCTCTCTCTCTCTCTCTTTCTCTCTCTCTCCCATGTGAAATAATTTCTCAGTCCATGTCATAGTCTAAACTATATTTATTTTTTTTTCTCTCTCTCTCTCTACACCAGAGTGTGGATGCAGCTATTTGCCTACTTGTCCCTTTTCCGTCCCTGAGGTTTGTTGAGGCTCATGTCTAATTTTGTTTCTCACAGAGATCGAAATAAACTAGAAGCAGTTTGAGGCGTTTTTACAGCATATTTGAACTATTCAAGCATTTTTTTTCCCCCCTTCACCACCTCGCAAACATTTCAGAAGCTGTTGTTGCTGCTGCTCTGGTAGCCTGCACTCCCTCTCTTTCTCTCTCTCACCACTACAGACTCCAGATCGCCATAACCAATGTCATTAATGGCTGACAGACAGTGTCACTGGTTATAGTGCAAACTAGCAAGTAATCTATCTGTCTTGCTGAGACACTTGATCCAGGGGCCCGTTACTGCACAGTTACTGCTGCAACAAATTTGATGGTTCAGGTGTGTGGTTGTTTGTTGATAAGGATGTCTGAGTGAAGCTATTTTACAATTGACCAATACAGTTTATCATAAAAATTCTAACTATATGCTAGCAAACATATTTATTGCATATCTGCCCACATACGCTCTGATACCAATATTTTAATATTTTGTTGGCAAATAATATTCACTTATAAAATCAGCCTGCTGAAGTGTGCATTAGAGCATTGTGTACATTTGTCACTGTAGCTTGAGATCACAGTTTGGATGGTTTTATTCATGTCTCTCTGTTAATTCTTCCACTCTCTTCCTGAATGTGAAATCCTACTGAATTATATTTATCTTCTACTTTTTATGACTTTCAGTGTTTGTCCTTATTTCCATATGTTGTTCCATTATGTACAAAGTGTGTGTTTGTGTATCTGGTGGTGGTGTCCATGTTTAAGGAACCTGGCCGTTTCTGGCACTCTGTGGTACATGCAGCAGTATAGCTCTCAGTTAGCAAAGCAGCTGAATTTTCCCATGGACCAGAGGAATTTCAGAGACAAAGTAACACAGTTAAATTCCCCTTGAGCCTGTTCAACAGCAGACAGTTTTTGTCTTTAATGAGCTTACACTGCTTCATTCTCTCAGCAGCTATAATCTCTGATTTTGGACATATTCCAGTACTGCACTCTCACAGCCACTCTGTACAGTGTGTGTGTGGTTTCAGCTTTTGGCTGGATTGCAACTAAACATTTGCTTCTTCTTTCCTTTTCTTTGTGTGTCTGTGTGTGTGTGCATGAACGGGTATGTATATTTGTTGCGGGATATAGACATAAACCACACCATTCCTGTAGTTGTGTGTTCTCTTCTTTGTATTATCCTTCGTCCTGATCAGAACCTCAGTGGTTGCGTGTGGTTTCAATCAGTTCCAGTCATTACTGCCAGCCAGAGAGCTACTACCACGTTGTCTCTACTAACTCCGCTCTGCTGAACATTATTCTGCTCAGTTGCTCTTCACCTCATCTCAGTGTATCTTCTTTCCAGTTCTTCTCAGCTATTTATGTTTTTGGAGATGAGTCAGCGCGGTGTGAATATGTCTTTTGTGATTCTGAATAGCGTGCATTTATATGATTTATCTTACAAGAGTTAATCAAATTTAAGTTAATCAAATACAGAAAACTGTCCATCACAATTTCCCTGTGTATGTCTGTGTACTGTCTTTTCCAAAGGGAGGTAAACACCTGAGGGACCTCCTTTCGTATACACATCAGAAGTCTGAGCTTCTGAAGGAGTATCAGTGAAGCTGTGGGAGTAGGCTTGAGGTACTTTAAAAGGCAACAGGTAAACGCAGCTGAGCTACTTGTGCTCTGTGAGCCAAGTAGCTCCCCCTCAGAGATCATACCCAAAGGAACAGCAGGCTGCACTTCCCTTCGGGTGATTCAGGATATGTCACATGATTTTCCTGCTCATATAACCTGGATGTTTGTGTGCATGTGTGTGTGTTTGTACTGTGTTTGAGCTAACCATCACCCCATGTGATCCATATGTTTTTGCTTTAATGGTTAACTGTTTGTTTACTAGGAGACTCAAAAATTCCTCTGGATCGCCCCTTTAGGGCCACTGACGCGCATACGTACACCGAACTACAAACACACATGAACACGCACATACATGAAGACACATATTCATACACAGTTAAGCATGCACAAACCAATACACATACTCACTCACACGTGTAAACACACAGCCAGATCTTCTCAGCGGCTCTTGATTGCTCTGGTCTGATTTGAATTAGAGGCTCATCTTTCTCAGATCTCAGAAATGGCTCTGAGGTCGAGCGGTTTGGTGGTTTGATGCTGATGCCAACACACAGTTGGTTGAAGGCCCGCTTGGATGGCACTAGGGGTTTGGTGGGGATGTGTTTAGCTCCAACAATTGCGGTTTTGAACGTTTAGAGAGGGAAAGCTTTGACTGAGTCATAGGACCTACACTCTTTTAACTCATAGTACCCATAGTGCCCGGGTCTAAATGAGAATACCTAACAGACTACTGTGCTGAAGCATGGAGGGGTTCAGCTGACCAGATGATTGAACACATATCCAGTTGGAACATGCAGGTCTTATACATATGTTCAGACTCCAAGTATAGGGATCTATTGCATATCTGTAATGTTTATTTGTCCAGCAAGGGCAGTGATCATGTCTTGAACTTTTGTGTCACTTCCAAGAAGTTTGCACAATCACTGTCTCGCTAGTTTAGCTAAGTCTGTATTTCTCATTCCTAGTAGGAATGTATTCTTCTTGAAGTGGTTGTTGTGAAGTCGTGGGGCTTTACACTGAAGAAGTCCTTTGCTTTCCCAAAGTTTTCTTATGCTGGGCTTTCTTGTGGTTTTGATAATGATATAATTGCCCCCAAAAAGAAGCTTCCAGAGTATGAGAACTAAACAACATGAGAGCAAGGATGAGTATAACCAATAAACGCCACCTAAAGCATTTTTTGTTTAAATTATATTAACTGATCTCAGTATTTTCAAAAACCTGCCAAATGTCTAGAATCGTTAAAGTCAGTCAATGGCCTCCAGCACATGGTGAAATATTAAATCTTTATGATCCATCCTTAGCATATTGATAAAATGGATACCAGCTGCATAGAACATTAGGTGATTATATGTAACTGATTGGTCTTGTTGTGTTATTTAATAACTCTTTAAATGATTATAGGAATATTAAACAAAATATTTAAGTGGATAATTATAAATACATGACAAAATTTATGTCTGGGCCTATGCATTAATGTATGGATGGAGTTACACATAGTATACATATACATTTAGTCTTTATGCTTGGATTTGCTTTGAAACTCTGTCACACAGAGTGTTGTCCAAAATGATTATATGACAGTCAAATAAGAATGGATGGGTGAAAACACAATAATAGACAGGCATATACATATGTAGTCTATAATACACACACATATCTCCTAGACATTTGGCAGTGTTGAGGGCAACAATTCTCACTAGTGGCTTTCATATCTGAAGCAGGCTGATTGAGACTAATGGATACAACATGGGCTGTAGAAATGGCTTCCACATGCAAGAGTCAACCGTGTGTGTGTGTGTGTGTGGAGAGAGAGCTGGTACTAGATATACACCGATCAGCCACAACAATAAAACCATTAAAACTAGTTACCAATTTTAATATTGTGGCTGAGTGGTATATATATATATACAGCATGTATGTACAGTGTATAAAAATAAATAAATCTATATATCTATCTCTCTCTCTCCATGTATATATTCAGTTACAATATTAAAACTGGTAACTGCTTTTAATGTTGCGGCTGATTGTTGTATAAAGGTAACATTAGAATAAATGTGTTTCGCATGTGTTTTATACAAGTATGTGGGGGAGGGGGGGTTGTGTACCACTGTATGATAGAACACAAGAGCAGGAAGGACTTCCCTTCAGGTCCTGTTTACATCTTCTTGAACTTCACTCACACAAGAACCCTAATGCTCACAAAAATGTCTACAAATACACACATACAAGCACACAAGGAGAAATTAATCCAAATCCTCAAAATACTGAATACACAGCTCTCTTTTCATTAAAGCTAGATCACCTTACATAACCAAGAGATTTAGACAAGTGGTTTTGATATACTTTGTTTTATAAGAAAATAAAAATAGTGGTCTTTCAGGTTTGGGCTACAACGGGAATCACCAACATGAACAACCATTACGTACCATATACGTACAGACTTTAATAAGTTTTTAGCTGTTTGGCAGCCCTTAGTTGTAGTTGAATTTCATCAAATAGTATGTTGTATGTATGATATCTTCTTCAGTAAAGATAATACTCTGACAAATAAAACTCACACTGAACTCATATAGTCAAATGTTTTCGTAATTTGTGTGGGTATATGTGTATTTTGCAGGAACAAAATGAATTAATTAAGAAAAATAATTGCACAGATTCTTGTGAGTTACGATCTCAATATGAGAATTTTATCATGGTTTGATGATAGGAAGAGACATTTACTCATAATATTGAGGCACAGCCCAGCTCTAATTTTAAGTATACCATCAACTATTGGTAAACTGGTCCTCTATTCAGTAGTTAAACTAAGTTAACTTCAAAGTGTAATCATATATAATATGCATGTGATGACATATCAGCTTTATTTAAAAACATACATTGAATTTTGTATTAGCACCATCTGATTACCTTGATGGCGCGAATGAGTTCATGATCCTGCCTGAACCTCCACAAGTACCATGTTTTCTTCTCCTCATGTGCTAATGAATAAAGTGCTTCTCCAAATACTGTAAAGACATTTGTCCAAATCATAAACACAGTAGTTGTATTTGGACAAACATAATATCAGAGCCAGAAATCTTTATTCTTATTACTCAGCTCATTTCTTTAATCACTTTTATTTAAAATGTTATTGCTAAAAGAAAAGCATTTCTATTATTTTGCATCTTTGCTTTCACTTTTCTCAAAGCACTCTGCTTACTGATTGAGTTGCCTTTGCACCTTGGCATTAGGTTTAGCCGTAAAAGTGGGAATTAATCTACAGAGTTATGCCAAATATGTGAAGGGATTAATCTGTAAGAGTGAAGAGGGAATGTGAACGGGAGACGAAGAGTGTGAGAGGCAGGGGGACAGGAAGGAGAGGACAGATAGAGAAGTGAGCAAGAGTGGATAGAGTAAATAAACATAGCCGGGAAGTGTTGAGTCCATGCACAGGACGTGGTTTGGTTTGTGTGTGTGTGTGTGTGTTTATCAAACCCAGCTGGCTCCCATTTGCCCAGGAATGAGTCTGCACCTCTTAGAGGCCCAAGCCTGCCCCACTTTGAAGGCCTCTGTGTAGTGTGTGTGTATGTATGTATGTCTGTGTGTGAATAATAACAGCTTCATTAGAGGACTGTACGGTACCGGTGAACACATAAAACACCAAGACATGTATTTACTGTATGTATGTTACGTGTACGTCCTCTTATGTGTTCATTTCAAACATGCATGCACATACGTCCACTCTCAAACCGACTCCCACGCACACACATAGACCCACACAGATTTCAGGTTTCACAAGCATGCACATAGACCCCTAAACAGTCCCAAGGGGTTGAATTTAACTGCTTCCAGATGCAAGTTCAGGACAGCACACACCAACACATACAGACAAAATCATCTGCTTTGTTGAAGTCAGCAGAACTACTCTGTTTAAATGAATTAAGTGCTGGTGGATGGGAAATGACATGGGACTAGATGAGTTTACTATGAGTGGGAAAATGGCTTGTTGCTGATACCTGACAATAAGAAGGGAAACTGGGAACCAGAGTGACCTTCAAAATAAACTTAACATAACTATAAAACATTGTGGTCTCACAGACAACTGTTCTAACGTTCTTTAACTGTGTATTTGTGTGTTTGGTTTTCAGATGTGGCCCACACCTACACTGAGCCCCTCATATTGAGGTCAAATGGCACACCAGAAAGGTTGCTAGGCAATGATGAAGACAATTGTAACAGCAGCTTCTCACACTCGGAGCTTACAACACCCAGCAAGAGTATCACATGTGAGTAAACAGCACCGTCACACACACAAAACACACACAAACACACTGGCACATAGAGAGACACACATGCAGAGAGACTGGTGAGAGTTTTATTTCCATTACCGATCACCGGTCTGATGAGTCACATTGTCCTGACCTTTAACAAATACATTTGCACACCCTGAAGAAATAGGTCGGGTAATCATACACACAGACAGAAATATCTACATCGTCAGCTAAGTAGGTTAAGTTTCTGATTTCTGAACACAAGCAAGTCTACACCCAAATCTCCACACTTGAAATGAAACACCTTTCCTCCTCTTTTCCACTTTTTTCTGATTCTCTGCGTTTTATTCTCTGTCTGTCCGTCTGTCTTTGTTGAGACTGGGATTGTTAGATTGTCACCATGACAACGCTAGGTGAGCGTGACTGGCACTGTGGATTTTGCTTCTATTACTCAGTCTCCTTTAATTATTTAAGGTCCACAGGACATCTCGGCATCGGTCAAATAAGAATAAATCCCCTCAAAAAGTCTCTGATTCGACCAACAGAGAGCTGAAGTCCTGATGTCACATTACAACCAGCTTGTTCAACTCACTTCTGTAACCTCTTGTTAGGGATTTCTGTCACTGGTCTTTTTGAAAAAATGTGGTTCTGGGGTTTACTGATCATATTCTAAAATACAGTAAATATCTAAGTATGCAAGTAAGTATCTACTGGTTTTGTAATAGAATTTCAATCCTTTGTGTTTTAAACAAAGTTAAACAATATTTAATTTGGTAGCATTCATAAAAACTACAGCTCCCATCAGTGCAGCTATGCACTCTCCCACTTAAAGCATCCCAGCCGCTCCACTGGCTTCAGTCAAGCTTGTCATGTTTAATCCACAACAGTCCTGGGTTTTTGGGAAATGGTGTTTGTCAAAGGATGTTGAAAACAGAAATATTACATTATTTTTAAAAACTTAACCATCCCTGTCTAGACAAATGCAGTGAACCACTGAACACACAGTAGAGCGAGTCTCAGGGCTGGATTTTTAGTAATTTGTGTTATTACAAATGTCTGTGTAACTGTGGATAAGGTTTCTTACTTCTGTAACAGAACCCAGAATTTCCACTTTCACTTGAGCTCTTTTTATGTCAGTATTTATTCCATCTGTGAAATTAGTTTTTTGACCAATCCCCCCAAATATTGGTTCTCATCGTTGTAACATAAAATGGCTTGTTGGCAGTGGCACTAGAGCGACAAAACTGCAGGTGGAGAGGTGAATGAGTCTCATATTGTGTGTGCTTTATTTACACTCAGGGCGTCCAGACTAAACTACTTTCCAAAATCTCCAGCTGTCTAATCATTACACTCCCCACCTGGGTGGATCACCACCTCTCCATCTCAATTTGCTGGTTAGGGGCATCACAACACCTGAAATTTCTCATTCCAGAGTTATATTATCCATTTCCTTTCCCTCATATTACAAGTCCAGGGGTTGTGTGTCAGCTAGAGAGAGACTCTTTTTCACTCTCCTTGATGTGCAGTCACTCCAACCCTCAGTATCAGAGCCAAAGGTTATGCAAGTACACTATGTCATTACCTCACCACATATATTTTTCTTGATTTCACTCTGGTTTGAAATAAGTAGAATCTCAACCTAATTCTTAAACTAGTTCTACTATGTCATTTAATCACTTAGAAGACCAAGCTCCACAATAATAACACCCACAAAACTCTAGCTACGTTGTCTCGATGCTTTGCCACTAACCCAAAAGCACTGTAAAAATTTTAAATACTCTAAAGCGTTCTAAATCTGTCCTTCCTGTCATTCAAAGAAAAAACAGGGATGGTGCACATGAATGAGTGATAAATGACAGGGGGAACTGAAGAGTGAGAAGAAGGTTGAGTAAGCTGACATTTGAGCATGTGTTAGAAAACTATGAGTGTTTTTCCTGGAATCCAGGGCCAGCCATGGGTGACATGCACAAACACACAAACCTGCACCATCATAATAGCTAGTTTGTGGTAACCGAAAAACCAGCAGTTCAGTCAGGAAATGGATAAGTAGGTGAATGCAGTGTGTTTTAAGCTGAATAGGTGTGTGAATTGTCTGCGGTCTCCATCTATGTTTGTGCCTCTACCTGTCCTGTCTGCTGTGTGTTTCTATTTCAGGCCCAGGCTGGAAGACTGAGACGTTTGGGTCTGATTTTCTTTCTGCTTCTCTCTCTCTCTCTCTCTCTCTCTCTCTCTCTCTCTCTCTCTCTTGCTTTCTGTCTGCTTTATTTTACATCCCAATAAAATCTATGAAACCCACCAGCTCCATATGCTGTGCAGGGAGGGTTATGCAACTACAGTAAGCTTGGACAAAATGTACCATCATGCACACTTGTCCTCACTGGCTTTGCATCTGCCTTCATATGCCTCCTCCTTTCATCCATAGCTTCCTCCTTTTACAACTTACAGAATCACACATATTCATAGGACATAAACCACAAACTAAACAGCACTAAGTTCTTTATCCCTTTCTCAGGTGAGCACAGACAGCTTAAATCTGTTTGCATGCATAATTAAACGTCTGTCTTTTTGACTCTAGTATCTGTCCATTTTGTTTTTGTCAGTGTCCGCTGGTTTGTGTGTCTTCTGAGCGCCACATTAGACACCACCAGCCTGAATGCAGTTTAAATACGGCCTGTGTCATCTGCAACCGATCAATCCGTCATCATCTGTTTCTCTGGCTTCGTAATGAGTGCAAAGACTCGTTACAAAATAGCTGTGACTCAGGTCTGCGGTGAGGTCATGGCTGCGTGACATCTGCGAATGTGTGTGCGAGAGTGTTTGTGACTGAGAGGGTGAGGAAACAGAAGCAAAAACAGAAAGCTCCTCAGCCCGTATGTTCGGTCTCGCAGTGATGACATCAGAGCTGTAGTATGTGTCTGGCCCTGGGCCTATGACAAGCTGTCTGAGAACAATGTGCAGAGAGAGCTGTTAACATGTGTGAGTGTCTGTTATGGCCTGAGTCGAAACGCACACACACGAGCACACGCTCGCTGTCACTGATGTCATGACCACACTGCTGTCTTTGACGTCACAGTCACAGCAGGATACACATGTTCACAGATGTTTAACTGCTTACACTTACTTTTGGACTCATGAGGAAACAATGACACATGTAATTCATCACTTACTGGATCACAGTAGCATTTATGACATTTCCACTTTGTTTATTTTTATCAGTTTGAAACACTTTCACTAAATTAGATCAACATAAACAAAATAGAAGACAGTCCTTTTCAGGCATGTACGAATGAGGGCATGGAAGTGTGTGTAAGGGAAATGCTGAGAGGGGCTGTTTGTTATTATCTTGTCATCAAAGGGGAGGAGTGTGCAGTGCGTTGTTAGTGGGAAATCTAACAGAACTGTGACATTGCCTTTAATTAAAGACCAGTGACCGTGCTGAAACTGTTTTCCATCTCTGTTTCTCTCTTCTCTTCTTGCTCCTTTCTCAAATTCCCTTTATCTCTTTGTTAGTCACATTTAAATACACACACTTTAAATTTGATATAAGTTAGATAATGGCTACAGGGAGAGGAGTGTTGGAAAGTCCATCTGTGTCATGCCAGGGGTCACGTGTGGATGAAGTATTTGGTTGATGTCTCAGGTCAACGATTAATGTTGCTTTGTGTCATCTTGTTCTAGCATTCAAAGTATGGGCCTTTTTCCAAGAGCTGGGTTTAAGTCACTAAATATGTCAAAAAGAAAAAAGAAAGTGGATTCTGTTTTCTTCCAGAACTTTTGGGTATTGGGCAAGTTGTTGTTCTTCTTTTGCGTCAGTTAATGTTATATTTCATGTTTTCATGCAACCACAAAAACAAAGAAATGTGCCTGGCAGTTTACAAAACAAAAGACTAATGCCCATGCACATCTGTGTTTTTCCTGGTTTAGAAAAGGCTCTGCTGCAAACATGTGCAGGCACGAATACATCAGTCAACACGCAATCAGTCAACTCTCTGAGTGCTGAGACAATTTGATCACATTTAGGTTGTTGTGTGTAAATACTCCTCAAGTGGTTGAGTACATCTTAATAATTTGCAATTTATGGTTTTAATTAGATGTAAGGTTATGTTAGTAAGTGATATTTAGTTTAAAACATGCCTGAGAGGAGGCAACAAGAGTCCATTCTTTCACTTTTTAAATTTCAGTAATATAAGAGCAAACTGACAGCCAGATGTATTAACAACAAAGTCTATGAGCATTGCAATAATAAATGATGATCATTTATAACTGAAATGTTGCAATAAGCATCTCTGGAATTTTTTCTGTGTGTTTAAATGACTAAGACTCTAAATATTTATTTTTTAATTGAAATTAAAAAAAAATTCTTTGGCCAAAGTTGTGTCACACTTTGTCGGGCTAATGCCTCATTTTGAAGCAGTGGTCCCCAAAATGTGTTTCACGTGACTTTTTCAATGTAATGAGTGGGTGCAACTAAACAAGCCTTATTAACATTGAAGTGTTGGTTTTGTGTTGGCACTGTACAGCAGCCAGAAATGTGGGAAATCTCATTGAAAACTGTTTTAGATAACATTTTACAACACCAATTTATCATTTTGCCGTTTTAAAGTTTTAGTGCCTCACACTTAGGCTTTGGACCACAGTTAAAAACAACCCTAACTATGCAAGAAAACCCCAGAAGGGAGTCAGTAAGCAAGATGCTTCTGGGAGATCTGGGTTGAATTATAGATACTTCAGAAATGTTTGTGAAGATTTTGAAATGTTGCACAAATATTGTGAAATGGCAGTGTTTTGTGCCACTCAAGCTAAGCCTGCATCATTCTTTCTTTTCATAATTAATTGAATACATGTATATGTTTATTGATGTATAATTGCACTGCAAGCAATCAGAATGTACAGTTTGCACTGCGATTTTTTTTTCAGCATTCATAGTTAGCAGAAAGTATTTGGACACCGAGATACTTTGCTTCTGTTCTGTTGTGCTTCGTAATGCACAAAAGCGTTTATACACATTTGTGCATAGTTGGTAAGGAGGCAGGTTTGTCATCCAGCCATCCATACATCATTTCTCCCTGTGTTGTTCTCTGATTAAGATGTAATATGAAGCACATTTGGTCTGATAAAAATGCTATTACTCTGCAACTTCATGACTTTACCCTCCTGTCTGTAGTTCAGCACTTTCCACATTTTAACCTACAAAGACAGACAAACTGCACTGGAGGAGACTCAAGGATAAAGCAGCTGGAACAGAGACAGACACAGTTCAGTCATTCTGGTGACTCATTCCAGCAGAGGATAAGTAGAGAGAGAGAGATGAACAGCAGTTCTCTGGTCTGGGAGGGAAATGTGTAAGTACAGGGTAGCTGAGAGACGCCAGGAGAGGAAGAAAAGGTGGAGGGTGTGTGAATGGGGGGTGTGCTGCTGTATTCAACTGGTCGTGACTCACTCATGCTCGCTCATTGTCCAGACACATCTGCACGGCCGTACATGTACGTACACACATTATGCCAGAGGTCGCGAGATCCCCAGTGGCCACTGACACTGCTGTGTTAGTGCCACACACACACACACACACACACACACACACACACACACACACACACACACACACACACACACACACACACACACACACACACACTATGTGGTTTCCCAGTCTCATCATGTTAATCCCACAGTCATTTGGTTCTTTATTTGCTGTTATTTTTAACTAGCTCCCACTGCTGAATCATTGTGTTTATGAGTCACACCCATGCATCCTCCTGGTCCAAAAATGCACAAGCAGCAACCCATTTCTTCTAGTTTCTTCTCGCTCTTTCTTACTCCATTTTTCTCCTTTACTTTCTTGATCTCAGACAAAGGGACCTTGTGTTTTTTCTGTGTGTGTGTATGTGCATGAGTGTGTGTCCACACGTGTTCTCGCATGCATATATTTGTGTGTGCGAGTGGGCCTAACCTCAAGCTCTGTTTGGATACAGTCCCAACTCCCCGTCTTTCTCTCACTGTCTGTCTGTCTGCCTGCCAAATCCGCCTATGTACTGTATTCATACACACACACACACACACATGTGCGCGCACACACCACACACTCAGAAAAAGTATGAATTTCTCAACAACTCCCAATCCCCTGTGGGACAAAACTAAACTAGAAGGAATAATGAAAAACTGTGCACAGCATCCCGCCCCTTTCTCTAATTCCCTTCTTCTCTTACCAACCTACATGTTGGCCTGCTCAGAGTGTCAAAATACATTATTGCGCAAAAGGCTAAAAGGGAGCAACAATAAAGACCGACAGGAAAGAAGGACAGAAAGGGAGGAGATGCACTAAAGGAGGAAAAGAGGAAGAGAAAGAGACATAACACAGGAGAGCAGCAGGTATTGACTTTTGACATACTTTGGAGGAGAAAGTATGGCTCCTTCTCTCTAGCCTCGCACATGCATGCACGCCTAGACACTCATGCACACACACATACACACACGCTGGCCCTACTGCCTGCCAAACATCTGGAGCAAAGTTAGAAAACGCTGAATGAAAGAATCTTTAATAACACTGGATTGGTTATGCGACCACAGCCATCAGCCAATCAAAACAGGCCTGGTTGGGTTATCTGTCTCCGAACGGTTATCGAACAGATGCTTTTATTGCCAGTCGTGTTTCACAGCTAAAGCTCAGGACCACACTCTGTTTGCCTTGAAGTGCAACTGTGTGCGTGTGTGTGTGTGTGTGTGAGAGGTACAGAGTTTCTTTGCTTTGATTTTCTGTGGGTCTGTTGGACTCTATGCGGCCCTGTTAAGTCTCACCACACCTCTCCACACCATATGCTTTCAGGTCAAGAAAATATTTAGGGCCTCAATAGGATGGTATTAAATACTACCATAATATATAAAAACCAGGCTTCCATTTTATTCTTCTTTTCAGGGCGTGTGTTTGGTTTGGCAGCGAAGGTGTGCTTTTCGTGTTCTTTTCTGCCTCCTCCTCTCTAACAGCGTAGTTAGCACTTGGTAGCACTTGGAAGTAAAATATGCCAAGTGGTATAGTGAGCTAGGATTAACAAATGTGCATGTTCTCTATTTGATATGATGTTGCATATCATATCAAAACTGCATCCTCATAAAATAAGGGTGCTAAAGCAATGGGTTTACCAAGAGACAAAGACTCCTCTCTTCCTGCCTCACGCTCTTTGCATTTATCCTGTCTTCTTTTCCCGCAGTCTCTTTCTAGTTGTGTAAGAGTCTAGACAAGCAGGATCAGGGGTCAGTTCGGTAAATACATAGCTCTTCCCACGAGCTATTGCCTTTGGGGTGGGCTTTGTAATTGGACTCAGTTTCCCAGGGCCTCCCTCTCCATGACGCTGCATCAGCACAAATACGCACACACACTGAGAGGGGCCTCAGTTGTGCCTTAGAGCTACACACTGATCAGATGCATTATGCAAACAATATAAATATTTAAATCCCATGAATATATTTTTATATAAATGCTCCAAAACATCTCTGTCTCTCAAAATTTTAAAAGCGCACTCCAGTGATTAGACAAAAAAGACAGTCAAAATCCTTACTGTAAATTACCCTTTGTATGGATCGAGTTCCAAACACATTGGATCCTACAGTTGCCAAAGTGCAGTTCAGCAGTGTCTGTTGCTACACCCTCCCTGCCTGGTAAATGTTCATGTCTTTCAGACTCCAAGTTTCGTAACACAGACTTTTTGTTAAAAAAGTCCAACTTCCCAATTGTGAGGGTTTTCTGCTTTTTTCTTTCTGTCTCTTGATGATTAAGTGCATGAAATAATTAAGAGATTAATTGATGATGAAGACAAACATACAAGAAAATTGGAACAGCTATACAACATAGTACAATAAAACATGTAAATACTATCCTAATGGTGGAGTTTATTTTGTCTATTCAGTTTTATTTAAATGTGAACCCAATAAGAGGAACACCCCACAACAACACCACTGATCTGAAGTGAAGTGAGAAATGAAAACTGTTCATTATCCTCAGCCTGTTATAAATGAACACAATTTTGTCCCCCTCCCCAGCTCAACCAGCAGCCAGATCCACGCCCATCCACCACACCCAGCCATGTCGGACGCAGCCGAGCAGCCAGCTACGCAACGGAGCCAAGCAGCACTCACACGCACACTCCTCTCACACGCACTGTCCGCATCACACGCACACGCATGCAGTCCAGTCCAACGGGGTCAGGAACGGGGGCCCTCATGAGCATCCTAAGCTGGGCTCCCTCCCAAGAGGTGGCTCATCCACCTCCTCGTCCTCTTCAGCAGGACCCAAACACACCAAGAAATTGCAGTCCAACCCCTCCATCACCTCCCAGAGCAGCAAGAGGAGCAAGAGCAGCTCCAAGAGTAACAGCTCCCAGATTCCCACAGAGGCACAGGACGGTGAGATATGGATACTGACAGAGGGGTTGGGGCAGGAGGAGAGACAGATGGATTGCTAAGGTTCAATAACAAGTTTTTTTTTCCACTTGTCCAGTCAGAGCAGAAGTTTGAATTTTCTCTGACTCAAAAGCCAACAAAAAAATGTAACTCTCATTTCAGAAGTTCAGTACTTTTACCCACTCTAAATTTCTAATGTAAATTGCATGTATAAATCTTTATCAGCTGTGAATGTCTGAACTGAAAATGACTCAATCAATAACCAAAATAGAAATACTTATTTCCTTCAGTCATACCTGATGAACAGCCCTCTGTTGTCTGCTTTAAAATTAAGGTTTTTTTTTTTGGTCATGGCTTAGGTGGTTGTGTCCGCTCTCGTGTCTTTAAAAGTAAGCAGGCTAGATCCACTGCACTTGAACTGAATGGTAGTTATCATTTTCAACTTAAGGTAATAGATATGGTGAAAAATGCATCCTTTGTTTACTTTCAAGTTGAAATATTCAACTTAAAAGTACACACTGTCATATCTTCTACCTGACTAATTCTGAAACTAAGAGCTCAACAAATATGTTGAGTATGTGGTTGAAGCAGAGAGATAAAGATAACAGGCTTACTACCAAGGGACATGTGGTAAGGCCAGGAATTTGTTTTCTTATTCCTCCCTGTTAAAAAGCAAATGTCGTAAGTCAGTGTGCTAATGCCACCAGGATGTTGGCAGTCCTTAGTCTCTGGCCTGCCTCTGAAGAAAAATGTTTTCTTGTGAACTGCTTATTAAATCATGTCCCATGCTTTCTGACCTATTACACTGGCTGCAAAGCCAAACTATTTCTTAAAAACTCTGACAAACGCATCATGTATAAACATGCTTCTTTCTCTCTTTCCCCTCCAGACTGCTGTGTTCACTGTATTCTGGCCTGCCTCTTTTGTGAGTTCCTAACTCTGTGTAACATCGTGCTGGACTGTGCCACCTGCGGCTCCTGCGCTGGCGATGACTCGTGTTTCTGCTGCTGCTGTGCGTCGGAGGAGTGTGGCGACTGTGACCTGCCCTGTGACATGGACTGTGGCATCATCGACGCCTGCTGTGAGTCTGCAGACTGCCTGGAGATCTGTATGGAGTGCTGCAGCCTTTGCTTCTCCTCCTGAGGCCCCAGCCACCAACACAGGGGGCGAAGTAGACGCTTGCTACACACTCCCACAAGCACAGGAACAACTTCGACCAGCATCTTATCAGAGCTGAGAAGTCCTACACCCAGCCTTTGTTGCCTGGGCTCTGTGGTTCACATTACATTGGGAGACCTAGGTGGCTCCACAATATGTCCAGTGTTTCTTACAGGGTTTGCCAAGCAAAAGATGTGACCTAATGCTGAGAGCCGTCACTGGTGAACTCTTCCTGTCTTTACTGATCAAACGTTGGGGCAGTAACTTTCCTTGCTTTGTCTTTGCTGTTGGTCCATTTCTACACAGCTAGGTGGATGGCGCAGAGCGAGTTCCAGCTGTGGTCCACGAGAGTTTGCCAGGCTGTGCAGCCTCTGGACCCTCCCTGAACAAGCTATTATTACAATGGAGCCCCTTGTGCCGTCTGAATGACTAGAGTTCTCCAAGCATGAAAAATGACCTCCAAAGTCAAATGAGAAAATGGCTCCATTTAACCGGATTTTAGTGTTTCTGTAGATAAGAGCAGCAGCATAATGGGAAAATGGACGCTCAGATCTCAGTAGAAATGTAGTCTGTCCTCCTGTCCTTGGCAAGGTTAAAGTCTTCCAGTTTGATTGCTTACAGTGGCTTTTTCAACACACAGTCCAAGTGGCAGATGTTGAATTCACCGCCATCTTCATCTTTTGCAATGTACAAAAACATTATCGGTGGCTTGTTGCAATATTACACACAGATTTTTTTGTTCATACACATCTCACTTAAAGGACTTATTTAGAGAAGAAACATGAGAGCGTCATGTATCAGCCTGGAAATGGGTCCCATTACATGAGTGTTTAAAGTGATGGACATCACAGAGCGAATGGTTGATAGCATCTGCAATGGACATATTCTCTACTCTAACATGTGAAGGGAGAGTTCTTAATCAAAAGTCTCTCCTCATTTAATGTTTCACATCTTGTTTACTTATACAGCTGTTTTTTTTTTTTCGAGGGGCTTTGACTGTATTCAGTGAATTCTTCCTCATCTGATTGGTCAGAACTGGTAAAGGACTGGTAGAGGATTGGAAGGCATCATCTCCCTTTTAATACCTTTCATTTTCTTTTGTCATTCTTGCTATGTGAACAAATGGCCTTGGCTTAGCTTAAGGTCTGAATTTTCAAGTAGATTCCTCGCCTTTACCAAATCTCTATTAATCCTTGTTTTGTAGATTTTAGTTAAGATATTTGCATTTCTCCTCTAATGTGAAAATCACATTTCTGTGTTATCGGGTTTTGCCGGGCTCTCTGTAAAGCAGACATTGCTCAACATCTAATTTAATTCCTTGAGTGAAAATCTCACAACATTATGCTAAGTTAGATCCGTATGCTCTTAGTGTGAATGGTACTCTTTTGATAACAGGCCCGCACTCTCATATGCTCAGACGCATACCTTCTCCAACCCAATACCTCTTGAGATGTCACCTAGATCTGTTGTGCATTTTAAAATGACTTGATAGAAATCTCTCTCCTCTCTGATCAAAGACTGTTTGTGCAATCTTTTTTTCTTGGAAATACCAAAGAGTTTTCCTTTTACTGGACCTTAGTTTCTAGACCTATAATTACTTGTACATAGAAGGGTTTTTGCTATGCTAATATGGCTGCGATTGATTAAACCCTATTTTAAGGGCTGAAATCTAACACTGTTGATGATGAATATACACTACGGCTGTAGTCAACCTGATAACACAGCGGCAGAAAAGGCAAGTTTTGGGAATTCAGCTAATGCAACTTGAGAAGATAATATGACTCCTCATGTGTGTTTATATCAGATTAGATTTGTTTCAGATTTTAGGACATGTTCACACTCAGCTGAGACAAAATCCTGGAAAGCCCTGGAAAATAATGCAAATCTTTACAGTACAGAGAGATTTATGAAGGGAGAACTGGATTATATTGCAAATAGAAATTTTAACAATGTCACTTTGTTTGATTTATATATTCCAAGTGCAGATTTTGAAAATGATTCTTCATCTAAGGACATGCTTTCTGTCACCAGACCAACCTTGTCACAAAAGAGAGAAGGAGTACATTCTGATAAATGCCTGGGGTATGTGCAAGGTTAACCCATTTGAGTTTGAAACCAAAATAAAAATTGCTTCCTTAGCAACACTGGTTTGTTAACAACTATCTTTACAATTAATAGAAACAGTTTTGTACCACTGGAATGCAGTTTGTACATGCACATAGCTACAAGGCCAACAGGCTAATGTTAGCATAACTGGTCTCCACTGTTGACAGTGGCACAGCTACTCTGCCTGTTAGCCGGCAGTGTTAAAATAAACACCTTGCTATCATGCAAGTTACACAAGCAGGAATATAAATACATATTATCATATGTTTCCTACTGGCTCATTTTATTGCTAAAACAATAGGGTCTTTGTTTTTAACCCAACCCAATTGACATGTTGTTTCCTATCATTTATGACTGTGCATAACCACAACCTCACTCCAGCTCAAGTTTCAAGATTATTACCACTCAGCTGCAGCTTCTCACTGGGCTCACACACAGTCCAAAGGGGTACATTTTGAGAACTTCAAAATCCAGTTTTCATAAATCGGAAACTCGCAAACAGGCTTATCTGTGCCCTCAAATCCTTGGTTTCTATTATGCTGCATTGATCTTATTTTGCTCAAATTCCTTCTGTAGCTGGAAAAATAAAGTCAACAAACCATATTTGTAACAGAAAGCATTCTTTGCAGCTCTCTTTTTTTTTACCAGTCGTTCATTAAAACATGTCTGGCACTCTTGTTAGGTTCCTGTTTTCCAAAAGTAGCTTTAACAGTTATTTTGAAGAGGTAAAAATTCTCCTTTTGGACTGTAAAGTGCAGTTAGAATGTGCAGCGGAGTGGTATGTCAGTACCAAAGCTTGTGCATTAAAGGTGCTCTAAAGGTTGTGCTGTGCAACATTAATCATGTGAAACAACATTTTAATAAGGATACTACTTTATGTCTATACTGAGAAGTGTTTCACAACTCATGGAGAACGGAGGCAGTCTGGAGGCATTCATTGGTTGGTCTGGGGATGAAGGACGCTGTCTAGACATAGAAAGTCCTCAGATGAACACTGGTCTTGCACTTAGATCATTCTCTGGATTTTAGAGATGATTTGGGATGTGGATTTGATGTTGTGTTTGTGCCAGACTGGCCATCATCTCATTTCCAGATATGTCCCTTGTATTCAGTCAAGCTATCACAGTAATACGAGAAGAAAATACAAGTTTACTTTCAATGATTTCCACACTCAGTATTAACAGTATTTCTATTAGAATGAACTTGGAAATGGTTAGAAATTCATGGAAATTTCTAACCGTTGATTTCATAGATTTATTATCTTATTAAGAGATGAAACTTGGATATTGATTTAAAGGGCTGGCCACCTCTGCTAGTAGTCTGAAAGTTATCCTAGTCCAGCTGAATTCTTACTAGACTGTAGTCCACTATAATGTCATTTTGTTTACACTACCCCCATTTAATGTCAATTTGAATTGCAGTCATGGAAGTCACATTAAAATCTCTTTGTTTAATACTGAATAAACAATGTGAACTCCAGGCTACATGTATCAGTCTTTATTTTTACATAGGCTCCAAGCGTGTTGCGTTCTGACTTTATTACATTATGGTTACATAAATGCACTTGTTGTACTGTAGTTTATAACAAAAGGTATTGATGCAGCAGTAAATGCTGATATTTGATATCTCCACCTGTGCTGTGGGGAACACTTTTGTATGTAAGCTTTTCTGGAAGGTTAAACATAACCACTACAAACAAGAACAGAATACACAATATCTGAAAAGCAGTAAAGAATCACCACTCATTATCACTTTCTTCTCAAATTCATCGTACTTTCTTTGTTTTCTGTTTGCTGCATTTTAAATTTACTTACAATTCCTATGGTGAGCTGGTGAGATCACTTTTCATGGCTGCTCTTTACTTGTCCTTTACTTACCCCCACAGCTGTTATGCAGTTGATTTACCACTGTGAATTTTTTTTTTTTAGCTATAGAAGAGTTTAACTTCACTCTCATGCATAAATTAATTCTTCATGTCATAGACAGAAAAACAAGTAAATACTATCCAGCTGTAGTCTTTCTTAAATGTTTAGTAACTTGGTCCAACAAGTACTCTACATTTTCATACTGTCATTTTCTGTTATTACTAGTGTTGTCATATCTTATAAAACAGGGATTCCTAATCAGTGGTACTTGTATCATTATTATCATGTATTTTCATGCTGATCTTTGGTTTAGCCACTGTGTACGACAGGCTTACTGCACAGTGCTCTAAGCCTGTGGTACAAAGATGAGTTAACTGCAACACATTTTACACCACATGTTGCTATTTAGGGTGCGAGATAAATGGTCAGCAATTGAGCATAGAAGCTTATATAGATAGTTAAAAGTTAGAGATAAAACGTTTAAATGCTTAGATAAATGCAAATTCAATAGTTGGCTTAACGACATGGAATAAATAGCTGAAATAATTATCTAAAAGAAGCAAATATCTAAAAGAAATGCGAAAAGAAAAGCAAAGTCATGGATAAACAGTTGAAATAGCTAACTAAAAGTCAAGGATTAGCAGTTGAAATCGTTAAGTTAAAAAGCACTGAATAAACATTTTAAAAATAGATAGTAAAAAGCAATGGATAAACAGCTTTTAACTCAGTAACTTACTCCAAACTCAACCAAAGTAACCTAAACATTGTCCATTCAATTTTCATTCATTGTATAAAAAATATTGCAATTAATAGCGATAAATAACATCTAACAATCTTTCAAAAGAACATTTTTGGATGGTGACGGGTGGTCAAGGGTTATTTGAGCTCATCTCTGTGAGGGTGCATCCTGCAAAAAGGTTGGGAACCACTATTTTAAAAAAACAAAACAAAACTGAACATCATAGAATTCAACAAAGACTGAGGATAAAATGTTGCTAAAGCAGCTATGAGCGTGTTCTATGTCCATGTTAGGGTAATATTTTCCCCATTTTTAACAGTGTTGTTGCTCATCTTTTCCCTGCTGTGTTTTATTATTTCTCCATAAATATTCTGTCATAATCATCTTTAGCATCTTTCCCACTGCTAACCCCCATCAGCTGAGCTGTCTGAGCAGAGCGGAGCAGAGAGAAAACGAGAAAAAAGGGAGAAAACAGAGCAACAACTGGGCTCATGCAGAACAGAGCCCTTTAATGTGTTTTTTTAAAGGCTTGCCAAAGTCGTTCAGTAGGAATGTGTGTTCAGGCCAATACATCAATGTGTGGAGAAATGCAGGGGACTTCTACTGTTTAAGATTTTCTTCTTCTTCTGCCTTAATCTTTCCTCTCTCTTTATTTTCTTTCTGCATTTTATCTTAACAGCAGCTTTGTCTCATGAAAACAATTCCTGTCTTTAGTATTTGTGTACGTGCCTCTGTGTGTGTGTGTGTGTGTGTGTGTGTGTGTGTGTGTGTGTGTGTGTGTGTGTGTGTGTGTGTGTGTGTGTGTGCTGTCCACTGGGTGTGAATTGTTGGCCAGCCTCTGTTTCTTGTAGACTGTGTATAGAGTTCACTGATAAGAGGATCAGATTTTGGCCTCAAGGCAAGTGCCTGTAAAGGGGTCTGCTACTGTTTGTTTGTGAACGTGCATGCGTGCGTGCAGATGTGTGCATGTGAGAGAGAGAAGAAAAAAGTGAGTGTGAGGGAGGCGATTCAAACGACTCAGGTTAGACAGAGTGGCAATTCAAGCTCCTCAGTGGGAGTACGCACACAGAGGACATCTTTGGACATCTGCAACTGTTTTGCAGGAAGCCATGCTACAGTCGACCCTCATTTCCTTTTCCATGTACACACACGTGCACACAAATACACATGCACAAACTCAACAAATCAAGAATGATACACACCCCCTCCAGAACATGCACAAAGCAGGCACAGGGGACAAGTGGCTATTGAATATTAACCATGAAATTACAAAGGCTGCATTCTAATGGGGGTGATGAGGTCAGAAGCTGGGATGGAAATCATAAATTAATACCCCTGACATGACAAGCCACTCGCCCTTGGCTCCCACCAAACACAGCTCTCCCCTCCTCCACTGAAGTCACAAAGACACCAAGAAAAGGAAATACTCGATTTATTATTAATACTGGGTCAAAGGAATGCCACAACACTCATACAAAATGCCTGATACTTTACTGATGTGACTATTGTATGAGAGGACAACCATGTAACCTTCATGTGTGGCTACATCTATAGGGGTTATTGTTAAAGTGTTCACAAGGGACCTCTATTACAATGCCAACTATTTTGCATCTTTTGTGTTCCATTCAAATCTGTGCCTTTCATCACGACTTTGGCAACACATTCTGTGATAATTCTGACACAGAGAAAAGAACTCTGTATTCTATTAGAAACTTGACTGTGATTCTACATCGTTCTTTCACCCAGCAGCTATCAAACAATGGCCCTCAGATTGACTCATTTGCACTCAAGTACACAGGAAACTATTTAATTTGTCTCAAAATTGGAGTCACGCAATCCAAAGCCATTTGCAGACATGTTAAGTTACCAGTTAGTTCTTACTCATCGTACTTAGACAATACATTGATTATTTGATTAATTGTATTTTTTATTTATTAATTATGTGCATAAGTGCCCAGTCCACATGAGTTCATGACATGCACAATAACAGGGATTTGTATCAAGTCACTTTTACACAAATCTCTACATTGTGAACCAAATATGTGTCACCTCTCGAGTGCTACAAATAAATTCTGTCACAAAAAAATGTTCTTCCTTCCTAAAACACATTTCAAGTACTTGAGAATCATCCAACCAAAAAAAAAATCTGCAAAGAGGCAGGACATTTTTCTGATGTGAACAGAGAACCTTCATAAGGAGCATTGGAGCATAAAATGGATTTTGTTTTCATTCTCATCTAAGTCAAACGGCAAAATCTTTTCTCTCGGCGAGAGAAAAGATTTCCGTGGCTCATGTGCCTGCACAGTTATGCAAAAGGAGTTCTTTGAAAGCTGATTATATTTTGATTAGTTTTTAAGACAATATTTATGCAGTTTAGGTTTGTATCACACATCAACAGATCATCTTCATACACTTAAGACTGAAGCACCAAACACAACCTAGATTCACTCCCAGAGTCATTTACACTGGTTTCACCGAGAGAGACACGACACATTCCAGCTCCGATTCTGGAATAAGGTTTTATTCATATCACACTTCAGCTCCTTCGTTGTCACATTCACCATCAAGTTTTGGCTCACATGTATACAGTATGTGCAGACTTGACTGCAGTTATTTTGATAGGAAACCCGGGCCATAATTCAATTGTCCTTTAAAAAATACAAAGGAAGTCTGAGCTGCAGTCCAGGACTCCTACTAGGTGTTGAATATCCTCTATTAAAAAAAAGCATTTTTCACTTCAAGTCAAACAACATAGCTGCAAAATCAGCTTAACCCTTCAAGAGTAGGGTTTTAATACTATTCTTTTAATCACCATGTGTTGAACAAAGTCATAAATGGTCACTTGGTAATTGCACAAAGCAGCCATGTCCTGCCATATCCTGTTAACCAATACTTTTAAAATCAGAAGTAAAACAGTTCAAAACATCTTTGAACAGATTTCAGAAACACAGACAGACACAGTGAAAGTGCCAGTAAATAACTCTGGATAAGAAGTAGAAAAGAATAATACCACTTCTGGCTGTAAATCAGAGGGAGGAGAGCTCTATTGGGGCAGCTGTGTGAGTCAGTGGAGCTAGTGCCAGTAAGTCCCTACAAAGAAACATCTTTTCTTCCTACATGAGAGTGAGAGGGGATGAAGAGAGTGGGGGGCAGAGACACAGAAAGAAAGAGAAATAGCTTATTGGAGAGAAAAGCATTATTGCAAAAGCTACTTTGGCATCACTGTGTGCTATATACTGTGACTTTTGGAATGAGGTTGTAGAGATTAACTGGTGTTCAGATTATATTTTCAGCTCGATTCTTCTGAAACACTGGGGAAAAAAACTCTGCATTATAATATGATTTAGAGCCAATAAAACACTAAATCAAAGGCAAGTCTAGAGCAACAAATCTACTTCATTAAAGGGCATATAACCATTTTTCATAAAATGGCACACTGTGTTCATTAGATGCTGATTACATGTTCTCCTCTTTAACACTGCACTTCAGTGTTTTACAACAAGTTGAACTGAACCAAAATCATGGCAAGCAGACAACCTTGGATCAGCAACAAAAATGTGTGCGTACTGTATCGAGTTACTGCCGCTGCAGGACTACTGAGGGAACCACAACCCAGTGGGCTTCTATGGAATACACACTCACACACATGTACACTCATGCAAACACATATACACACAGAGTTGGCAGGATTGAGACATTTGTTTCTGCCTTGGTCTCACGGAAGCAGCAGCAGCAGCAGGCCTGAGCAGAGAGAAAGTGGGTGGAACACAGCCTGGGTGGAGGATAGATGACCATTTGCATGTGTGAGCCTTAAAAAGTATCCCAGACCATCTGATATGTGTTTTGACGTCAGTTAGTGTGAGAGAGACGAGACAAGGGAAAGCTTCTAAAGCGCTGCCTTGGTAAAACTGCTGTAAAAGGGAGGATATGTGCTAAACGCCTCCTTAAAGGACAGAAACACAATAGCCCCTGACTCCCAATATGTGCTTGGAGTGATGTTCTCATTACAAATGTCTATGTCCAGTTCGTATAAAAAGCCGCCCCTTTACTTCATCCCTGCTTTGTTGAACAATGACCATTTATCTTCCTTATGAGACGATGACAGATAGATTAATCTAGTGAGCTAGATCCCTCTGCTGTGAGAGCATCCGCTAGATAATGAATCACTGATGAATCACCTGGAAGATCTCACTCCAAGACAGAGTAAAGTCATTTGGTTTAATGGCTATTTTTCCCTGCAGAAGTTGACGCTAAGACTGTCCAAGCTTTGTTTGCTCCTGTATGAAATGGTATGAAAAACCAATAAAGGAGAGATTGTTCTGCATTTGACCATAGCAGTCAAGTAACAGTCAACAAATAAAATATAATCACTGCTGAGTTTTGGGAAACCAGCCCGTGGCGTGTTGAATGAAAGAGGCTCCAGAGTGCAGGGCAGGGACGATGTACAGAAGTGAACAGCAGGATTTGGGGTAAAAACCCATTCCCACTCCACCGGCCACAACCGCTCGTGCAAATTTCAACCACAACCGTAACTTTACCCTCGCGTCTACTTGAAGGCGAGTTTAAAGCAAATGCAGAAATCAGTTAGGGATCATTAAAATGCTTTATCCATCCCAGCTGCTTGTGAATTCAGCATAAAGGGAGAGAAAGGCGAACAATAAAAAGGGAGAAATTGAAAGATGGGGAAGATATAACTCCTAGCTGAATACATAATGAATGCCATGTTAGCAAACACACACACACACGCACACACATCAGCTCCATCACAGTGTTGGCACTTTTTTCTCTCTCTGTGTCAGACAGGGGAGGTGCATACAGAGCAGGCACTGCCACTTAAGAGTTGGCTTTCATCTGTGTGGGTGGGAGATGCCAGATACTCAGTGTTGGCACACTGACGATAAAGCACTGCCTAAATGCTGGCTCTCCGTTAGCTAGGAGTATTCCTTCTGTTTGGCTGCTGCTTTAGGTCTTTTTTGGCCTGATGACTCACCAAAAGACCTTGTAAAAACAGTAAAACTCATGCAACTGACATTATGATTTATTTTAACAATGGATAATTAAACAGTGCTAATTTGCTCAGCTTGTTTTCACATCCAGCCCAATATCTTGGTGATAGTATCAAATCTGCCAAATGGCAACGTGACACACTACAGCAAGAGGAAGTTGTTGTCTTAAATGCTTGCAGTCTGTCCTGGAGGGAGTTAAACACCGTAGAAAAAAACGATGCTGTACAAACCTGAGAAGAAACTGAAACGTACAAGGTGTTCCCTATTTTCAATAGTGAATAGGCTCATCCATCAAAGTGTACTGTGATCATGGACAACATTTGTGATTGTTTGAAAATTATGACACTGAACTCTGACTGCCTCAAATTTAGAATTTCTTTTCCTCTAACTGTTAGTTATTATTAAATACATTATTGTATAATCATGAGATAAAATTACCTTCAGTGAAACAGTCAGCCCCTAAGACTGAGGAGCAGACATGCTTCATCTAATCGAGGGATGAATGGACACAGTGAAAGATAAAAAGGAACGTTTAGTGCTAGAAATGTATCAACAGGAAGGGATTAAGAGCTGAGGTGATAAAAACTAAAGAGAAGAGGGAGACAGACAGGGGAGGAGAGGCATGGCACCCCACTGGTTTAAGGGCACGATTATGCAACTTTTGGCTTTCATTCAAACCCTCGTGGCTGCTTATAACCGCAGCGACGTGGCTCCGAGGGGCACAGAGGAGGAGGAGACAGGCAGCCTCGCCCCCTTAACACATCTGCATCCTGCCATCCCTGATCCCAGACCCCCACATCGGCCTAAGCTCTCAGCTCGCTTGCATCCTGCATGAGCAACCAAATGTACCTTCAACCCATCCAACAAGTTTTAGCATTACAACTGTTCCCTATTTTCAGTGTCCAGCCACCTATTTTTACATCCCATACCTTCAGTAAGTCTCATTTTAACCATACTCATTTCTTTGATATTTGAAAAAATATGAATCTGTACAGATGTGTGGCGTGTCAAGAGGGGCTGTTTGCCTCTGCAGAGTGGTGTTGACTTGTGTCTAAGTGTGCGTGTGTGTCAGTATGTGAAAGTGTGAGAAAAAGAGAAAAAGCTAGCTAAATGTCAGACAGGCAGTTGGCAGGCCACACAAAAACAGGCTCCTGTTTTTGAGTCAAGCTGAGTCATGCCACCTTAAGCAAACAGGGAACACAGAACAGAGCCTTGTCCTTATGGACACACACACGCACACACACACACACTCCCAAATGCACATGCACAGACACAAACACACATAGAATGCAAGGGTAACATGTCAACATCTCACAGCTCTAAACAGCTTCTCCAGTTTCTGCTACGTCTCTGTTTGGCTTCAATACACACAGTTCTGTCTACTTCACCAATGACCTACTGCAGAACTGGAGCCCTGTGCTGCCAGGAGAAAAACCTAATGTGAACACATTTATTGGGTCATCTGGACAAAAAAACAAACGTGAAAGTGCCCATAAAGGTAAAATTCACTAACAAAACTCCATTGTTTTCCAGAGCCAGTAAAAACAGAGAGAAGGAGGGACACAGTGAGGATTAAAAGAAGAGAGGGAGGAAAATCAAGTGTGAGAGAAGCATGAAGTGAAGAAAAAGAGAGCTTTCAGATAGAATTATACCCAGAGTTACTTTTTTTTTTTGAGGGAAAGTTAAATCCATAAATACACATAACGTCTGAATTGGGGGGTGGTGGCCCTCTGGGAAGGCACGGGAAGGGGCGCCTCGTCCACATAAACACTTATTTCCTGTCCCGTGTCAGAAAGCGCCTTGGACCATTGTCTGTGTGTATGACTAAAAGAAAAAAAGTGATGGCCGCCATGGTGGGTGGGTGCAATGGCAGAAATTCAAAAAGATCTGGTCCAGTTGACCTCAACGCAAGACCTACACCGCAGTAAGTGTGAAGGGAAGTGGGGGTCAGGAGACGGACAGCAGCGTGGGTTGGGGTAATAACCCGGAGACTGTTTGGGTCATAACGCTCTGATTACCATGACAACCTCAAAGCCTATTTCCTTTTCACGCCTGTTGTTCTTGTGTAGTTGCCCACCTGCTGTCGCGCGTCCACCTCGGAGAAAAGATATCTTTCAAACACAGTCAGAGTGCAGCATATCACAGCTCTCCATCAAAAACACCACAATCACAAACACTGTTTTCAAAGGCAAGATCACAAACCTCCGTGTATGTGTTTTCATTTATATGTGAAAAAGAGACTTGAAATCGAACCCTTACTGTATTTTATTGCAGCAGTTTCCTACGTGCAGTTTATATAATGGCTTCCATAACTTACAGTTCACTGCTGTTTACAGAACACTGGACCTCAAAGGGTCAGTTCATACAAATCATAAAAAAAAGAAAAAAAAAATCCCACATACCTCTCTTGGTGTTTAGTGAAGCTAGCTACAGTAGTATGGCTCAAGAAGTCCACCACTTTGCTCCAAACTGAATTATCTCAAGACCTTTTGGATGGATAACTGTAAAATGTTGGATACACAGACATTCACGGTGTTTTGGCAATCTCTAGGATGCTGATGTTAGCATTTAGCTCAAAGCTCTACAGTGCCAAAGTACAGCCTCAAAGGGCCACTAACATGGCTGTGAGCTCTTGTTCACCCTTGGATTTTCAAATGCAATTTTTCAGTGTTGTAATGATCACTAACAATTTTTTATTTAACGTCTTGTATTTGTAAGATGTCTTAGAGACAGATATCTGAAAACTGTCTGCATGGCACTACGAGGAGAAAGTGAGACATATGTCTGTTTTACGGAAATTTGGGTGCACAGGTCCTTTAAAATGACTATACTCATAAATGACTTAAACTAGGGTTGAACTACTTAAACAGAGGTTTCAGTCAGGTCTGATCTGCCCTCTATATATGTACCACTGTGGTACTGTTTCAACACTGCTGTGATTAGATGTATCTCACTAAGTCTTGCAGCTGAAATGGGGACTGAACATCTGAACTTCTGGCTTGATGAGTCATGAGCCTCACTCCATTATCAGCCTAACAGAGGTTAGAAGCCACCAGCAGGCTGCAGCTATCTTGGTGTCCTATCTGTTTCTGTGGCAGGTGGGAATGAGGCTGTTCTCAGTTACCGGCCTTGCTCTGGTTCTCCTTGGTCTGGGCCATTAGATAGGATGGTGTCAGCAGAGAAAGGGGCAGGAGGCAGGTCTGCAGACAGCTAGTAATGATGTCCTCTCACACACTGCACCCTGAGGATAATGGCTGTGGCGAGGCCCAGCGCGTAGAGCGAGATGAAGCAGAATAGTCGGCGTAACTGAATCCTGGGTGCAATCGTCTGAACAGCCTTGTCTAGTCATCTCGGTCTGATTCTAGGCTACCACGCGGAAGTCAGCGTAGCGTGTAGCTCATTTCACACTGTGATTCTCTTTCTACTATCTGGATCTGCTAGCTGCCAGATTGAGTTTAGAGGAACACAATTAAGTATTTTTTTTCCCAGATGTGATGAGAAGTTATAGGAGTGGATAACTTTTCTCTGCTCTGTTTTCAATGGCAGGAGTTCAGCGTAGCTTCAAATCCAGCTCTGAAACAATAGCCTTCATGGAGCCAAAATACATGCATCTCTTTTATCATGCTGTCAGAGCCTAATGTCTATTTGAAAGAAGCTTTCTAAAATTGCATACCTCCATTTTTAACTACAAAACATTTTGTGAAATTCTCTTTCAGAAGAAAGCAGGGGCTTAAAGGTTTCACTGCTGATTAAGAAAAAAAAAAAAAAAACTAGACTGTACTATGGCTGATAATGGGCTCCACACCTGTCAGTGTTCTCCTTATGAATTTCCTGTGTGCCCTGTCTGTGTGACAGTGAGGAGCAGAGCCGCAGTGTCAGCTGCATCATGGATGAGGACATCATGGAGGCCCAAGAGCCAGATAGCTCAATTACACAGCACTGCAACTCCTGTACTACTAACAACAGATTGACTGGTCGGATGGAGATATTTAAAGGTGTACACACACACACACACACACACACACACACACACACCTTGCCCAGCGCATCAAGTCCTCAGTTCAGCCTGACTGCCTATGTGTCATTCTGTGTGTGCATATGTGTGTGTGTGTGTGTTGCCTCTGTCGGGCCCTGCAGTGGACGCTGCTGACCTGCAAGGAAGAAGAGAGGAGGAGAAGGGGAGTGGAAAAGCCAATTAAAGGAAAGATCACTTGTGTGTCTGCTGGAGTGTCTCTGAGAGCCTCTCACGGTTAACCTTTCCAGTTGGAGAGTGAGGAAACGAGAGAGGAACGAGGGAGAGGATGGAGAGGAAAAACCGGCCAGGGAGATCAGGCGTTTCGACTTTAATGGTCCCTCAGTGTTAGAGTGAAGCTGGTTAATTTGCCTTTCCTTCTCTGGGTGCTGCAGGGTCTAGCTTCTGTCAGGCCATCGTTCTGCAAGAAACTTATGCAGGAATAATAGAGGCCACATGGATGTGAGATATTGTGTGTGTTGCTAGGGAAAGTGTGTGCTGGTGAGTTAAATGTTTGGAGATTTTTGCTTTCCATAGTAGCTGAGTCGATTTTACACTACTGACATCAAAAGTAAATGCCATCAGCTCTCTCTGAGCTGCTGTTGCCTTTGTGAGTGTGTGTGAGAAAGCAGAAGTGTTGTTGCTGTACGCTTTTGTGATTGCGTTACAGGCCATGCATCGCAGCAGCTGAAGACAACACAAATTGGGGCTAAATTAATGGTTATGTGTGAGTGCATAGAGAGTGTGTGTGTGTGTGTGTGTGTGTGTGTGTGTGTGTGTGTGTGTGTGTGTGTGTGTGTGTGTGTGTGTGTGTGTGTGTGTGATTGGGGGGCAGGGTTGGGACTGACAGTGTGTGGCAGCATAAATTGGGGTTAGATTAATGCAATGCAGATCTGCCTCTGTGCTCTGACCCTCATCAGGGCAGAGATGAGCTGTGTGTCTCAATTAACCTCGGCAGCACACAGAAAGCATATATACAAACACGTACACACACAAATCAAGATGCTGCTGCCAACACAGAACTGATACACAACATACACTGATGCAATTAAGCCAGAGTCCTGTCCTCTCAGACAGAGAGCCCATGACTATCAACCCCAGCAAACACTGTACATTTAGAGACAGCCACAAATATTGTTTTGGGGAGAATCCTGAACTCTCTGTGTTTTAGGTTTAGGTGATATAGTCGTGACTGTAATGAAAGAAACCAAGCCCAAAAGCATGCTTTCTCCTCTCCTCTCCTCTCTAATTGTATGCATGGCATGTAGATCCCTGCAGTGCTGCCAGAATGATTGCAATTAAAGGGAATCCCTCCTTCTACCCCTTTTCACCACTCACCCACACACACACACCTCTCCAGTACTCCCTCACCCATTGAAGGCTGCTGCTGGTGTGAAGTAGCACCACCCAGACTGGAGTGGTCTTAATCAGACTAGAGAGTCACAAATATCTTTCTCCTCCTCCATCCCTCCTTCACTGTCTGCTGTCTTTCATTGGACCATCCCTTTCTCCCTCCGTCTCTGTCTCCACAAACACACAGCACATGGAGCAGAAAAAAAAGAGATAGATAAGAACAGATGCATGACCTTCAGGTTTTACATGTGATTTACATGTGAATTCTAGCCATGGGAAGCCATGTAGAACACAATATAAAATCAACTATATAGAGCATAATAAGTGGCAGAATCAGTGAGAATTTTATATCAATAGTTGAGGAGACAAGTGCCTTTGTTTGCAGTTTGTGCGCCCCATGTGGCAACAACACTTACAACAACATACTGTTGTCTGAAAGTACAACAGTGCAAACAACCTGCATGCATTATCAGTAATCATACTGCGGACAGCTGTGTGGCACCTCTGCTACCCAGTAAAATCAAGGAGTGTTGTTTTGCAAGGGCAAAAGAAAAGACATTGCTCCTCCTGATGGCAAGAGGCAGCATTGCATGAGGGTGGAGAAAGCAAAGGTGAGAGGAAAATGAATGTATGCTATGACACATAGCATACATTTCTTGAGCATTTTATTTTGAAAGACAGGCATGTATGACATTTACTTATAGTGTACATTATGACAAAATCGGGGGGAAAAAGCAAGAAGAAATGCCTCTCTGAAAAACTTCTGTGGATAGATTAGTAGTTCTTTTCTTACAATCAGACAATAGGTCAGTTTGCTCACTTTTCACAATGAAAACATATCTGGAGGGCAGTGTAGAAAAAGATGTGGTAATTGTGACACTTCACAGAGAGGGAGAAACAGAGTGTGTGCTGATATTGCTCTCTGAGTTTCTGTGTGGCTGGCCCGCCAACTGGCCCAGATGTTGGCTAATTAACACCAGTGTTAAAGACGCTCTTCATCTGGGTGATTAAATAATCAAATAATTAATTCATTAAGCAGGGGCTTGCACTGCCTCTTATGATCTCTGGCACACAGCCTGCCAGGGTGGAGGGGAGAAGAGGTGCAGGAGGGTGGGGAGCGGACCGCTGAGAGACAAGGAAGGGCCAGAATGACAATAGGGGAGCTCAGCGTGTCTGCCAAAAGGGTGTATTTTAAGCTCAGAGTGGCATCTGTCATGCATTTTATCCACTTTATACCATAGAGTGTGTCTGGTGGCAGAGGGAGGGACTGCTATTTCCCATTGTGCTAGAGCTGAAAGCCTTCATCAAACAGATTAGACCGCAGTGACGGTGGCAGGGAGCTCTCACACTATAAAGTGGTCGTAACTCCAAAACCCCAAACGCACACGTGGGCCTCTGTATTTATATGTTTCATTATCTTCCAAGGCAAATGAAATTAAACAAAAGCCAAATGCTGTGGAAGAAAAACTTCTTCTGTGTGTGTGAGTGTGTGTGTGTGTGTGTGTGTTAGAGAAATAGAAAGATCATCTCTCATTACTTGGTGAGAACATTGCCCTGCGTTAACAGAGTCAGACCAGACAGATAGATGGAGCAGAGATATGAGCTGATGGGGGCCAGCAGGGAGGAGAGACACAGAAGGATGAAGAAAGTGACAAAGATGTTTCATCATGCTTATTTCCACTGGTGTAAGGTGGTAGCATCAGCTGGGCAGGACAGGGGGGTTTGTGGCAGTTGGGGTGGGGGTCTGGTTGGGGAATGGGGGGGGGGCTTGTGCCATGCACCACCTTCAAACAAAGCCATGTACCTCATACACACACACACACACACACTCTCTCTCACACATACACACATATGCGTCCAGGCTTCCGCAGCCCTCATTTTAAACACTCCTTTAGCCATAATCATTTTCATATAATTCACTTTCATACAATTCCTTCTCCTAATCATTATCAGGCCCACTAACGTCTTAATGACTTCATAAATTTAAGCTATAAAAAGTAATGGAGAAAGACAAATGAGATAATTAGGAATAAATCTTAGTGGAAAGCCATTTATCAAAACATGGAGAAGCCCTGAATATTCCCCACCATTAGGCTCTGCTGTAATTAACACGGGCTCTCAGTTATGAAGGAAACCTGGTAGCAGAGATATTAAGATCCAAAAGCCTCACTGTTATTAAATTGACCGATGAATCTGCGACGTATAATATGATGTGGATTATTAGGATCCTTTTTAATTAAAAAGAGCGTTAAGATTTTTTTTTTTTTATATTTAAATTTTTAACGCTTTAATGGTGGCTTGAACTCATCTCTCTGTGGTTATGGGGCAATGAGACGAAGAGAGAGAGAGAGAAAGAGAGAAAAAGAATGAAACAGAGGGAGAAAGAAACTAAGTGAATAAGTGTGTGAGTGTGTTTGTGTGTGTGGGGAGGGGGGGGGGGCAGCAGTGGAGAGAAAAGCAATCTCTCACTTCTCGTACTTTCATACTATCCTTTGGTGAAGACTGTGTAAGTACATGAGAGAAAATGGTATTCTAATTTAACAAATTCCTAACTAATGCATATACGGACTAATGCATATACAGACAAGACACTATTAATTCTTATTATCTTTAAAAGTGTAAAATGTAATGTAATGGTTTGCTCTGATTAGTGAGAGTAAGAATCACATTCAGCGTTTTTTCAAATTAAAAACTATATTTCTACAGTCTTCTCGCTCACTCACTTTTCTCTGTCTTTCTCTTTCTCTCTCTCACACACACACACACCATACACTATCTTCTCCTTTGTCTTCTAAGAACAGACAGCCTCCACATTTTCAAAAGGATGTCATCGAAAAAGTCGGGGATTTTCCTTTTTTTTTTTTTCCTTGACCTTCAATCTGGTTCTGGTTCTTGAACAATGGCCCCCCTTTAAGATTCATCAGATCTCCATTGATTTTCATTTCCATCCATTTAAAACGTAGTTATTCTGTCTGTGACTTATTTTAAAATGGTAATATGAATGCATTGTATTTGACAGGATAGCTATGCATATTCAAAAGCATATTGTTCATATCAACATTTATGAAACTGTAAAGCATCATAAAATTGTACGTTTTTGCATTGGGATAAAAGTATTTTTAACAATAAATAATTCCAACATATTGGATTTCTTTCAGGTGTAAGACCTTGGCGCATTGCTTTCAGACAAAAATGACTGAATTTATGACAATTTAATTTGATAAAAATGAAATGTACATTCTTAGAAGATGCTCTGTCTTGCGGTGGGCACGCAGCACTGAAACGTAAAGCTGCAGCCTCTCAGAAGTAGACTGCCTCACTGGGAGAAGAAGAAGAAGAAGAAGTCCTAGTTAGAGCGAGCTTTAACATATAGAATCTGTAAAATGCATTTGAGGGAAAAGTACTCTGCTGCCTTATGCAAATTATCTTCATATAAATGACATGCCAGCCTCCAATCACTGACCAATTAATGACCTTCGGGGGCATCTTGTGACACATCAACGGCACTAATTTATACTTGACAGGTCCCCTGGTGCGTGCCGGCAAAGTTTGTGTGTGTGTGTGTATGTGGGTGAAGTCCTCTTCTGCACCAGTTGAGCTCATTACCATGGAAACCCAGTCTGCTCATGTGTGGGTTTGTGACACGAAAGCCAGTATCCTCATCACAACATATGGCCTGTGTTTTTTTTGTTTTTTTTTTATTTCGTGTGTATATTAACATGTTTGTCACATGTTTGACATATGCACATGTGTGTTTGTCCATCTCAGTCCTGTTCTGGTCAACCTGATCTCTGCTACTATCTGCACCATATCAACTCCATCAGCTTCTGTTCTGTCCCATCAATCATTGTAGTTAGTGCATCTCTCTCTGTCTGTCTCCACCATGTGTGCGTCTGTCTCTCATTCACTCCCTAACTGCCTTATCAGACTTCTGCACCAGCAGCTCTCATTAGAACATTAATTGAAAAAGTGTAATTAATCCTGAGAGGTGGTGGGACTGGACTCTGGCCAGGGAGAGAAAGGAAGAGAGAGGGAGAGGTGGACGGAGAGCTGGGTTGTTTAGTATGACCCAACACTGCCCCCTGTTGTTGCTTCACTGTGTGTCTGCACCTCTCTGCACGCTGGTCATGCTGCTGCTGCTTCCCTTTTTCCTCCAGTGACACCTACAATTTGTCACAAATGTCAGCCTTAAGTCATTTTTTCTTTTTTTTTTACTTTTTCAGTAGTTTTGTTATGAAATAATTAAATCACATAATATTTTACTGCAGGGAGTGCAAAAACAAAAACTAGTTTTCAGTTGTTTTCATTTTAAATTTTATATTAGAAAACATAAAACCACACATTATTTAGCTATAAGTATGATGCACATAGACTTATTAACTCTGTGTGCATGTATGTTTACCACTATGGAATGTGTATATTTTTATTTAATTTCATAACAACATATCAAAAACAATATCAGTTTCCACTACCATACTATGTACAACGTTGTGTTTTTTTCTGATTTCTAATTAAAGCAGCAGAGACAGAAAAAAATGAATCTGCATAGCTAAAGTTCATCTATGGTGCGCAATGGGCTGTAATATTTAAATGATATGGTAGATTAATCTCGAAGTCAACAATAACAAAAACAAAATCAACAAATGAAAAATTATGGAATGAAAAAAAAGCACTACACATTACAATTCCATATTAAAACAAATTTTCTTTAACACAAAAAAAAAAACCCTGTGGAGAATTTTTACAATAAGAAAATCTGATTCGTGTGCCGCTGTAGTTTTTTTCTGATATTGATATGATACAAACCGACACACAGATGCTGATTAAGAATAGGCCATATCAAAAAGTAAGGATGAAGATAAAGAATAAACCTGAAGTAAAATAAGACAAGTGTCTTGTTCTCTTTCCTCCGTGCCCCCCGTGGCGAGGAGGAGGATTGGGAAGCCGAAGCAGAAGGCAAAGGAGGAGCACAAGGCCTGCTCTATTATTCTAATCCTTGGTTGTGTCTGGGTGACCTTTGGAAGGATGATTGTTTCTCATTTAGGAGTGTGAGGTGTGATCTTCCCACCCGTTTGATCCCGCTCACCTGACCTTTGTAAATTGGCTGTTAAGCATATCGCAGCTCGACCCTCATGCCTCACACATGGCCTGTTAATAGACACAAGCCGAGCAACCGCACACTCATAAGTATTTAGGCACTTAGACACACACATATATACAGCAAAGACACATACACACATGTTTTTAGGCACATGTGAATTCTTTTTTCATTGCTGCACATTTGTTCTTTTAAAATTATTTCTCTGCTAAGTTAGACTCTCGTCTCTTGCTGTGGAAAAAGTGGGAGAAATGCCATCAAAATTTTATACGTGATAGTGTTTTTCATGTCTTTTCCCTTTTTTTATGGCACACGTGGACACATTTTGGTTACAGAATGATTTATATGCACATGCGTGCCTTGAAAAAAAAAAAAGATGAGAAAAAAAAAACATAATAAAATTGTCCATTGTGCCGATCACCTTTTCTTGGCTTGGTTAATGAGTGGCAGAGCTGAATGGCAGTGAGGTGATTTTTCCATCAGACTGATGAGAGGAGAATTAAAGCCCACAGCTTGGGGTCTGCAGCACCATTACAGAAGGAAGAAGGTCTGAATTCATTCGGCCTGGCCACGATTCTAATTAACAACTCAATCCCACACAGCCAAAGAGAGACAGACAGACAGACAGACAGAAAGAGAGGGAGGGAGAGGGAGCCCCTGTATTGTGTGGAGGAAGCTCTCTGTTCTGGAGAAGTGTCAAAAAGATTGGTTCATCTTTAATCACACACTGTAGCTACACTATAATTTTGCAACCTCCAGCCTTTTCACATGCTCTATTCTTTTCCTATCTGTTTGTCTCTGATTTTTTATTTTTTTTAATACCCAAACATTTTCCATTTTCACTGAGCTCTGTGTCTCTACTTCCAATCTTCTGTCACTTCCTGAACTTATCCTGCACTGTGTTGTCCACTGCGCAGCGCGGAGTACATCCCATGGTTTGCTAAAGCTGTAGGCTTATGGGGGACATTTCCCTGGATTAAAAGGATGATTTCATTAGCCTCCACGGGTGTCAGGTTTCATTCTAGGGATTAAATCCAGCAGATTAGAGACCAAGGCTATTCTCCAGCATCTCATTAATATCTAATAGTACGGGAAATGTAATTTGGAAAGCCTGTCTTCCTGATTACTAAGCAAATGTATGCTTTGCTCTTTAAGACCATAAATTGGGCTTTGAACACTGTCTCTGTCCAGGGTTTAGCCCTCATCCCCAGGCAGGGTCACACAAGCAGTCTACCTCACAGCCAGCCATACGAAGCACAGCTCAGGAAGGTCAAACTACGAGCAGCAACTTTTATCTTGCTGCAAGCAATGTTGACCAATTTTCACAAAATTACCACATAAACGCTCAGAAATTCTGTAATCACAAAGCATCATTGAAGCTGTACTAGGTCATACAACATCTCAGTCTCTCTCCGTCTCAAGGGAGAGCTTGTTCTGAGATCTGACTTCAGCAGCTGAGAGGATGCCTTCTTCTTCTTTCTTCCCTCACAGAATGTTAGAGCACTGTCCCGTCAGCCTGCACTGGCCCGGGCCGGTCCCCACAGAGTTCTGCTCCGAGTGCTGTGTGCCTCCTGTCAGTCAGAATGCCCCTCAGCAGCCTCCCTCACTGATGAAGTATGGACAATGGAGAACAAGGTGGGCGCAAGGGGAGCCAGCCGACTTAATGAGCCAATTTCTCAGATAATAAGATTGGTGGATATGCTAATATTTCTACCTTAAGGAGATAATTATGATGTAGAAGATAGAATATTTTATCTTAAAGCGACAGTGCACTGGTCCCAAACCTATCTGTGATTTTTTTATTTTTTTATTTATGGAGGGTATGGGGAAGAGAGGAGGGGGGTGGCGGTGTTGGTGGTGGGGGGTGATGTTCAGTTTTCTGTGTTTGAGCAGTGGGACAGTAGGAAAACAATGCCAACAGAGCCTTGATGCTTTTAGTGTGTCGTGTGTTTTTGGGCTGAGCCTTTGATCATGCCGAGCATTTGACACGAGGAGGAGAGGCAGGGGACTTTCAGCCTTCATAAATATTTATCTCATTACTGCAGGCTAAAAATCACTGAAGAAAGGATAAGGAGATATCAATTGATCTTTATTGTTAATTGACCCAAAAGTATACTCTTAAAAACTGAACAACAAAAACATTGTTCATCGCCTTCTCTTACTGTCCCCCTCCTCCCCTCCCTCTTGTGTCTTAGTTTCTGATACAAACTTAGTCAACTTATTATTATTTTTTTCTGTCCTCAGGCTCTTGTAATAACTCGCTGGTAATTTTGTTTTTGTGTTTAACTTCCTTATCGACACAAATTTCTCCCCCTCAATTCCCCAAATGGAACATGCTTTGCCACCTTGATGTGTATAACTAGAGGTTAAATGATAAAATGTGTTATTGAAATGTAGGCCATCTGATTATGGCTGCAGTTCGTGGCCCATTCCAAATAGCCAGGGGCAGACAGGGAGTCAGATAGGGACCTTGTGGGTTAACAGTTCAATAAAGGAGGAGGGAGAGAGAGGGATTGAATACTGCTTGTATAATGCTCTCTCCCTCTCCCTGCTCTTTCACTCATTCACTCTCTCTCTCTCTGCCCTGTGTTTTACCATTTTAATTAGGCCATAACAAGCTCAATCGTGTAATTAAGAGCTCAGCTGGACCAGAAAACAAGTCAGCCATTAGCCCCCGACCAGCCCAGATTGCCCACAGCAGCTGCTAAGCTGAAGCAGATATAACACACAGATGCCCACATATGGAAGTGTCACCGACTGGAGGAATCTCTCCCGTTCTACTTCTCCTGAAAACTTCATCTGTTTGAAAAATAAGACTCCACTGGTACTGTAGCAGCCTGCACAAATATTTTGACAAAAAGTTTTCATATCAGCCAAGGTTTCCAACCAGCCCTAGGTTAAACTTACGCACACACACACAGACTTGACAGCATGCATGTACACACACACACACAGACACCTGTGTTTGTACTAAGAAGAATCTCTGCAGTGACAGGTATCCCCCAGGTGTTTTGTTTCACAGAAACACTTTATTTTCTTTGTTCCTAAAAAAGTGCAAAGTGAGAGTGACAGCATGATGGCCTTTTTTTTTTTTTTTTCCCAGAACACACACACGCAAACTCACACAGAGACTCACGCATACAAATCTCTTTATCAGACTGATGAATGGTAGCAGCTCCCTCACCTCCTCTCAGTGAGCACTGCTGCCTTTTGTGCTTCCCTCCAGTGCCAGCGATGCCTAATAGAATTCATGTATATGTAAAGATTCTTGCATCCTATTATGTACAATAAACTGCTTGCTTTATCCGTGTCAGCACCTGGTGAGTGGCACAATCTGCCAAACACACCCTTTCCAAATCAAATTTATTTAGTTAGACCTCCATTCAAACCCACTCATGTAAGCTATCATGTTACACTCTGAACTGAATAACTACAGGCGGGAATCTAATTCATTTCATATTCACAGCACTGCCGCACCCAGCGCTCTTACAGGCCTGTATCAGTAAATTGTCAATTGCAGATGCTCTGCCACGCGACATTACAATGCAAACAAGGTTAGTTTTCAAACACCTGATTTGAATAAGCTCAACAAGGAAACATATCAGGCGGCGCTGCTTCAATGGTCTTTGTATTGCTTCCAGGAGAGGTGAGAGAGGGGAGGAACGGAGGGAGCAGACAGAGGAGGCGCAGGGACACTTTTGCAGGCAGGGTGATGCTGCGGTGATAGCACCGGAGGAATGGCAGTTAATTTGAATATGGCACCTCAAGCCACAATGATTATTATCATCACCAAATCAAGGAAATAAATGAGAAGAGGGGCTCCAAAAATAGCGTTCAGAGCCTTTTGTGCATAGCAGGTAGGCCCAGTGGGGGGGAAGGGAGAGTGTTCACTAGCTCATTATCCAGGGCTGGGCTGAGGGAACGGACGGATAGAGAGAGAAATTGCATTAATGTGACCACGGACACTCTTTTCATAAGCATCCACACACACACACGCACACACATACACACACACACACACACCCACACACACACAAGCTCTCTCTCTCTCACTCTCTCCCTGTCCCTTTCTTTCTCACTGTCTCTCACTCTCACTATATGCCCTGTTTAATTTGAGTGCCAGCGGGAGGTAATTTAGCCATGCTGCTGTCACCTGCAATGAGGCCAGAGATAGGGGTGGGAACGGTGAGAACAGATTGAAACTAGTGATGCTTGAGACCTTTCCTTTCACTCTCCTCACCCCTCTTTCCATCCCCATCATCTTGTCATCTCTATCTCTCTATATTTCTTCATAAACGCTAATAGCCCTCTTTCAGTCCCCCTTTCCTCTTCAGACAGCACCCATCCTGCATCCCTCTCATCCCTCGCTTGTCCTGTATCCCTGCATGCTCTCTGTCTGTGTCCCCATCAACGGCGCCTCCCCCACAGCCCTCACCCATCTCTCCCTTCAGCCCACTGTCCACTCTGTTTCTCCAGCCCTCTCTGCCCATCCCTCGTCACTGTCTGAGGGTATGGGAGATGGTGTGAGTCATCGTGGCAGTCGTTTGATTCATGCTGCTCCAGGCTCTCATCTCCCCGGAGAAATTACCAGTCATTTTAATCGGACCCACGTCTCTAATTCATTACACAACCCCATCCTGACACATGCACACACACATACACACTGAAAAACCTCTCAGTCAGATAGCTACCTTCACATAGTCACCTCCGTCTTTGGTGTCAAACGGCACTTAACATCCCTGTCAGTCACACATATTCAGAGGAGAGCTGAAGGAGAGAACGAGAGAGGGGAGATAGGGTGGGGTGTCAGGGGGTGGGGGGTATTTAGCCTGCAACTCATTTCTCATCACTTTCCCACACCGTCTATTAGTTCTCCACTTAGTCCTCTCTTCTATACCATCTGTTCTTATCTGTCTGCCTTCCTAAATGGGTTCTCTGCTTCTCTTCTCAAATCCCATCATCCCGTTCCCTCTTTTCTTTACTTCCAAGGTTCACTTTGGACCAGATGTAGTTCTGTTGGCACAGGAAAGTTGAAGGTGAGAGGTTTGGAATGCAAAAATCAGTAGTGTAATAATTTGGGGACACTAGCAGTATATTAGCACAATGAGCATTTCACACGGTGGACATTCTGACCTGCCAAACAGTCATAGTTAACAACATTAGCAATAGCTGCATTCCATTTATAAACTCCAGTTTCAGGGTCTTGCTTTTGTGCTTGCTGACACACTTGTTTACTAGTTCATTTAAATGGAACATTGATGTTATTACATTTGGGCTTTTACTGCTGTTGCAAGTCAGAAAGTCTGCTGTGGAAAAGATTCCTTTTTCATCTCTTTTTATCCAGTGAGTTATGTAAGAAGGTGTACAGAAGATTTTTAAAGCCTACAACCTAAAAAACCGATGTGCACAAAGGTCTCTGTAGAGTTATCTCTCTCTATTAGAGCAAATCAGATCTCTTTAAGGATATAAATAAATGTCGAGGTTACATTCTTGCTAAAGTAGTCAGTGTTGAGAAAAATAATTTTATACATTTCAGGGTTACAACTAAAATGTAAAAATAGTTCACAGTTCTCAAAAAAAAAAAAAAAAGCCTCAAACATTTGTGATCAGGAAAAAACACAAGTGACTCACATCACAACCCTTTGGACAAATTCAGACTAACTAAAAGAAACTTTAGAGACACACTAATTTGAATGAACTCTTGAATTCTTATGTAACAAGTGATAGCTTTCTCTTCAGTTGTGGCATTCAGACAGTAGAAGCTGTTTTGGTGATTTCTCTCTCAAGTGCTGTATAATGCTGACATTGTGAAACTGTTGTTTACATGGGTCTGCATAATTGGCACTTTCTGTAAAGGATGTGATGTCTGTCCTGCCAAAATACAAATTACAGCACTTGTCTTGTTGCTAGGTTTGCCTTTGTCTGCGTGTTTCAGTGGTCAGGTGGTCAATCATTTAATAATGATTGAAATTATTCCTCTATGCGTGCTTCTGTTTTGAAAAATACATGTTGTTTAAATATTTTCAGGGACATTTGAATTGAAATTGGCATTTGTACTGATTTTTCATGCAGCATAAAAAGTTTTTTTTCTTCTAATCTTCTAATGGCCAATTCACATTTTAATTCCTGAATACAAGTAGTTGTTAGTTTGTTCAAAAAACTAATTAAATGTTTTTTATTAAATTAACTTTCATAAAATATCCCAAACGGCTTGTTTTGGCTTGATTTGCTTATATTTATATTTAATGCCTATATTGAAATTATACATGGTATTAAATTTAATATAAACCACAGAGACCACAGCTTTAGACTGAAGTGCCTTAATGTCATAGACATAATTCAACACATAAATAGATTAAACTTTACAAATGTTTAAAAAAAAAAACTTTAAATAAGTAGAAGAACAATAGTTATAACATTTAATTGTGACTGTATCTCATCATATTTCTGTGTGATAAATCTGTAAAGCTATGTGAAGCCAAACGAAACTGCTTTTTATATGAAGCATTCTTCACTAGTTCTTAACTAATCACATTATAAATCATACAAATAAATCACCCTGGAGAAAAATGACATGCTCAGTATGGAAAGTCAGAGAGGCCTGCAAAGGGCAGAAAGATCTGCATGAAGAGACAGTGAAAAGATCACACTGCAGCTACTCTGACAATATAAACCAATTAAAACACACACGCACGCACACACTCACACATATCCTCATGGAGCTGAACAGCAGGGTTAAATCCAGGGTGAAAATACTCAGCTCTGTGCTTGACGCTGTTTCTCTAATTACAGGGTCTTGGTGAATAAAAAGTAAACTTTAGTGGCCACTTGCAGGTCATCATCATCACTCCTACACACACACACACACACAGACATGAATTTGTGTATGTTATACAATGCTTGTTTACTGGGGGCCAGAGGTAAGCGGCTGTGACAGCATAAAGGCCAGATGGGCAGTTTGCTGATGGGAGGTGAGTGAAGGGAAGGGTTAGAGGAGAAAAGGCCACCATGTTAGTGCTGGCTGGGACAACAGGAGAGGCTTCTCCTGGCTTTAATGGGCTCTTTACATGGAGGAGAGGTTCATGGTATGTCAGTCCTCCTTGCCCATACTCTCCTTTCCTTTCCTCTCCTCTCCTGCTTCCTACCTTTTCCTCTTTCTCTCTTTTTCAGGAGGGAGCTGTGATGGGTCACTGATCAGGATTAATGGCTGTCTTTTGATTGTTTCCTTCATCTTTTTAGAACATTCTCCTTCCCTATCATTCTTACAGTGGAAGAAAATAAAGATACTATAAAGACACTGTGTGGTTAATTGCAGAATTGATCATTTTAATCATTTTATTTGAACACATAGATACTTATCATGAAAGAAAAATGAAACAAAACCCCTCCGTTCCTTCTCCTGTTCCGTTAACTCCTCTGCACCCCCACCAACCTCCCTTTTTAAAGATTCCTGAAAGCAAGCCAAGGTGTATAGTTGACAGCAGGCTCTAGTGATTAAGTCTTTTCATTGGTTAATTAGCCCCTACAGCAGTTGCACACAGGCGAGGCAAACAAGGACCGACTCACCAAACGATCAAAGACACTGCCTGTCAGGAGGCTCAAACACTCTCTGTACCTGTGGGACAGTCACAAAGAGACACACACTCCCACGCGCGCACACACACACACACACACATTGTCGTACCTGTGGGACAGTCTCTTTCTGGCTGTCTCACACGCATACACAGGCAGAAACACACACACTCATCACATATCGTACCTGTGGGAGATTCCCCCGTGTCTCTTATTCCTGAGCTGAAGTTCTGCACACACAGGGACACATTTTAACAAGAACACACTCTCTGAGACACCCTGAGATACTGCCATGTATGGGTGCACACACAAAGACACTTGCTCTAAACACTTAATCAGCACTGAAAAGAGGGTAAAAGAAACAGAATAAGCATTTTGCCATCCTACCTCAGGAGAATATAGATTTTTTTGAAGATACATATTAAACTGCTGTGGGTGAGTTAACTCAAACTGGGTCAAAAAGGCAGATTTATGACTTGAAAAAAAAACTACATTAACTGAGGCATTCTGGATGAGGGCAATTGCCGCCCAATAACTGTAATGAAACTGCTGCACGGTAATGACTAACACTTGTGGTTATGCTGTGTGACAGCATGTGTAAAAGTACAGTAAGACAAGATATTAAAGAAAAAAGCTTACACAATGGTGATAGATCTTAAACAAATTTTATATTTATATTATATTTTATAGGTTGGATCAATAGAGATAGATCAATAGACTTACCTAAAGTATCAGCTGCCTGGGAGAATTTACTTCTGGTGAGAGCGGAGGATGATGATATGGACTAAATTGAGACTGAACACATTTAGAATGATAAAATATGAATATATAAGAGTTATGTTTTTTATAATTTGTCTAAGAATCAAAGATCTTAATGTATAAAGTTGAGATACCGCTTCACAGTTTGTCAGTCTGGGATAAGAAAAGCAAATTTGTGATTTGCAATTTGGTTCTATTTTCCTTTTTACTCAAAACCACACAAAACGTTCAATTTAAAGAAAAAAGAAGAAGAAGAAGAAGAAGAAGCTTTCTGCTTCCGTTGGACAAATCCAGGCTGGCTGTTTCCCCCAGTATTTGATAAGCTAATGCAGCACACTGAAAGAGTTATTTTACATTCCTTGTTGATTTTATACTATCAATGTGTACAGTTAAATTAATTAGCTTTATTGACTATATTACTTACCTGAATCCCTACTTACTGTGTACCCTTTAGGAAGAAAGCACAATCTCATTCAGAGAGCCACAGGAACATGCTGGGCATATAGGCTGAAGGAAAATGTCCTTCTGGTATTAAACATTTTAAAATGAAGATGGCTGTGTTTTTGGCAGTTCATTTTAAGGTTGCAACATAAATTTTGGTGTTACCACCAGGTTCATGCAAGTGTTCAGTCAGAAAAAGTTTATTCTTGAAGAAACAACCAAACGATGAAAGTAAACATAACAGGCTTTCTTCAAGCTATATGTCTTTAAGGACTGAATAAATATGGACAATGAGTGGGAGCCGCTAACAAGCTGATGCTGAAAGGACTCATAACTTTATCACTCCATGATCTCAGTGCAGTAAGTGAGGAGCTTGGGCTTCATCCCAGTGAGGAGATAAACCCATCACGATGGTTAAGAAGGCTAATCCTGGGTTACCTGGAGAGAGAAGAAATTACAGGTTTAGAGGACACAGGACTGTCAATGCTTTTTGCCACTAATGATTTTATTGACAACTTGAGAAAAGAGACTGATGGCGCTGGTGGAGCTAATGTATGGGCATGCCAGAGGGAGATTAGTGGGCAGAAAGTGACAGTTGTGGAGTGCTCCCTGTCAGTGCAAGATGGCACTACACCTCTACTGGTTTTGCCACCACAGAGACCAAGCAGCTCTCAGAAAGAGAGACAGTACAAGCCAGAGGCCAGCTGAATCTGCATCCCATGTATAGAAAAGATTTCAGGATCATTGGTTAAATTAGTGAAGTGCAGTACAAACCAAAAGACAAACTGAATTTCCCCAGCCTTCAAAGACAAATTGAATAAAGTCTACAAAAAGGCTATGATGAAGGTGAGATTGTGGAGGCAGTAATCCAGTCTATAGCACCTAAAATTAAATTAAAAAGCTACTCAGAGAGCAGACAAAAACTCAAAAACCACAGAACTCTTCTCTCACTCACTCACTTCATGGAGAAAGATGCCACAGAGTCATATCCTTCACTGGCCTGTGCTGTCAAAAAGCCAAAAGAAACCCGTTAGGTTTCTAATCCGCACCATGGACCTCAGACAGAAAGTTTTGGTTGCGTCTGAGAGAGCCAAGGTAGGACTGAAATATAACCCTGAACTCACACACACTTGGTCCTTGCATGGTTGACAAGTTTGCAAGACGACACGTTTTCAAGCCTTACCCACAGGATCCATCTGTACAGTGACCATCTTCCATCTTCCCTCAAACCCAGAAGATGGAGACACTGTCAAAAATGCAGCAGATACCACTGCAAGTTTCCAGTGAACGGTGGATTTATGCTGCTATGCTACCTACTCAGGCCCCATTTCAAGAAAACAGGAAAAGATGGCAAAGTTAGTGGTCGTGTCATCTCCAGAGTAAGGATGTTGGATGAACCAGACAGAGGTAGAGACTGTTCAAGCAGTGAAAAAAATGAAAGCAGTGAAAGAACAGTCCGAGAGGTGAGATCCCCGGTTAGCTCCCTGGGCTACTGCAGGTCATTTGTTGGTGTTTTTTCAAGGATTGGAGTGGAGTAGTAAGCACTACATCAGTGGAGTGGAAAGCACTACATCAACAAATGTTGGAGAGACTGGTTGACACACTGTCAGATCCTCCATTAATGGCATATTCTGATCTTGAGAAGCCATTTGTGTTTCATATCAATGCATCTGAGGAAGTTCTTAGGGCTGTCTTGTACCATTATCAAGGAAGAGCACTGATTTCAGCCATTAGATGTAGACGTGCTGCCTGAACTGACCACTGCATGTGAAACTACAGTCCAACAAATACCAGTCAAAGATATACATATGAGGTAAATCTTTGCTGCAAAGATAACCTTTAGTCAGTCTTTTAGTCCTGTAAATATCCAATGTCTTTTATCCTGTTTGTAGTTATCAGAGAAGAAACTGACTATTAGATCACAGCCCCCTTTTTTTGGTAGGTACTCATCATACCGTGGTGGGAACATTTGATAAGTAGTTGACATTTCTCAGCAGGCCACCATGGCATTAGCTCCTTAAGTGCGTTCTGTTTTTGAAATAATTTAGGGCAGTTAACCCACTTTGTATAAGGCTGCATAAGATGTTGGTCAATTGCCTCAACGTCATTTGTGACAAACTAATGGTTTAAAATTCTGATTTTGAATGCTGTTGATGGACACCACAAAAGGAAGGAGCACGCTAAGCATAGCAGCCTCGGTGCTAGTAGCTGGCCCACAGCACTAAAGAACAGTAATGGTTCTAATTCCAATAAAGAGAAAATCCAAGGTCACATTGTGAACTTCCTCCCTATCAGAAGACCACAAAGACTGGCTGGGAGAGTGCATAATATCCTCACAGCTATTTTTACCCTCAAATTAAAATCTATGACATGTTGAAATGACTGCAGTGTGCAAGAGGGGTATTCAAAGCAGACACTAATGACGCTTATTAATGGCGTGAATGAAGTCTTGACAGGTCGTGTGTCATTCTGCAGGCAATGCTCCACTGGCATAATGGCTAATGTAAGTGGGGATAATTATATATATTATACCCTGTCTTATGGTATTTTGGCAGGAGTATGAGGAGCCAGGCAGTTAGAGAAGAGAGTGAAAGCGCTTGCTCTTTTTGAGACAGAGATGTGCACGTGTGTGTTTGTGTGTGTGCACACGCATGCGTGTGTTCACCCTCATCCTCAGCAGTGGTCTAAGGGATGAATAATAGTAAGACAACAGCACCAAACAGTGGCTGAACAAGATGCCTGCATAAAGAGACAGGCATCAGATGAGCATCATTCACAACAAGATCTGTGTTTAAACATTTTGTTCCAGGGAACAATGTGACGTTCAGAGTCACTGAATACTGTGTTTGAGGGGGCTGAACAAATTTTAAAAAAAGAGAGAGAGAGAGAGATAAATGGCTTTCACTGACAGAACAAATGTAGTGCACATTGAGAAAGTGATTAAGTATGTACGTTTGTATGATGTATTGTGGTTTGCTTGCTTTGTCTAAGGCAGAGAGACAAGTAATGACCATTAAATCCATGTTAGAGGCCTTGAGCTGTGAGGAAGCACCTCATGGATCAGAAGAGAGGATTAAGAAAAAAGAAGAAAAGGAAGCCACTGGCAAGAATGGAAACACTACAAAGCAAAAAAGCATGTACTAGAAAATAAAAAAAATCTAAATTGTTATTGTTAATTATTATGTGTATGGCCCCTCTTTTTGCAAAGAAGCTGAGAAACTTCTTGTTATTTGAAAATGCTTTGTGTGTTTCTTTTAAAAACTGGGGAAAAAAATACCCCACAAAGCTGCTTTAATAGTGATCACACCTTAATTATTTCAACCATGAGAGTTAAATTTATGTTTAGATAAAAAAGAGAAAGTGAAAAAAGAGGGCAAAAAAAGGCAACATTATTTCATTCAAATGAATTGATTTAATTCAAACAGACACAATAGATGTTATAAATATCTAAAAAAACTACCGGGCCATAAGCTCAAAAACTGGTAATTAATAAATAAAGAGCTTGGGTGCACCTGCTGATTCAAAGTCAGTGCTGTTGTTTGAGGGTTCAGTGCAGTGGAGGTCTGAGGAGAGCCAGGGACAGCTGTGAGGGGCTGATGGTTAGTGGTGGTGGGCTGGTGACGGGGGGGGGGGGTCTTAGTGCTGAGTGGATCTTAGTGGCTGGATCTCCACTCTCTGTGATGTTGGCAGAAGAGAGTTGGCTAATTGGAGGCCCGGCGGTAAAAGCTGTTCATTAATGCCTCTGCCTCTTGGTCCCCCTGCTCAAACACCTTGCCTCATTTATCTCCGTATTTACCCATTCCCCCCCCAGTCCCAACACAGGACCTCAGAACACACCAAAGGTTCAACATGGAACGAGGGGGTAAAGAAAGGGAGAAGGAGGGAACGAGAGGTGGGGAGGGGGAGAAAGAGAGGGAGTGAGAGAGAGAGTGAAAGGGTAACTTATGCTCAGTGGGAATTAACAAAGCACTTAGTAATTAAATCTAAATTGACATTCTGGTAATTAGCCTCTTGATTAGGAGCAATAACACAATTAGCCAACCAGTCTTTGCTAATTGTTAATTAGTATAAGCAAAGTTATTGTGTGTGTGGCAGAGGGAGGCATGTAAAAGAACAAATGTTAATCTGTCTCTCTTTCAACAGCCGCGTCCCCTTTCTTTTTTCTTGCTGCCTCTCTATTGAGCTAGGAGGCAGGTTCATTGCCTTTCTCTTCACTGAAGCTGCATTCAGAGGCAGCAGTCAGTAATTAGCTAAAAGTCTTATCGAGGATATCATCAGTGAGAGGCTGAGCCGTGCTGGCACATCTCCACGTCTCTCTACCTTCGCCGAAACATTCCTCTTCCCCCGCCTGCTCTCTGCGAGGTGTCATACAGGGGTGGGGTTGGGGGGTATTTGTTCTGAATAAAGATGTGATGTGGATTAAATACAATCATAAAGGGGGAAAAGAAGCCACGGTGCAGGATATGAATCTTAAGGAGATGTAATTCATCTAAAAGGTTTTAGTTTATGAGGCAGAGGAACAGAACACCTCATTAAAGCCAGGGAGAGGAGAGAGGACACAGGAAAATAGATGAACGGACAATAAAGATGTTCTAGGAAGTGGAATTTACATTGGCCACAGGTGAAACATGGGTTATTTTCAATTAAGATGGACTTAGCAGAACAATAAATTTCATTTACACAGTCCTCTTACACAAACCCAAAGTTAGTGAGGGCTAACTCAGCCAATTTCTGAAAGATAGACAGGAACTGAGGAATCGCTTTCTATTCCATAAGCTCATCCCTCCATCTCTTCACTCTTCCAATCATCCGTAAACACAGCAGTTGCACTTCAGCAGTAAACATGGCTGCAACATTCATCTGCTTTAACTTAACCATATGGTCAATACACTGGTCAAGAGTGTGGAAGACAGACACTGGTATCAGCATCTCTACATTCATTCACACACACACCAGCACACGAAAACCAACTTGTGCACTGATAACTCTGCATGTACTAGCGTGTGTGTGTTTGTGTGCATGCGTCTGTGTGTGCGCATGTGGATAAGAGCATGTACCCAGTTCCAGATTGTCTTCCGAGCACAAATATTTGGCAGCAGGATGAGCTGTCTCAGGACGCACCGGAACATGAAATTAACCAGGAAAGGTGGAGGTGCCAGTGGAGCTAAAGCAGCCCTGCTGAGAGGAGAGGTGTACTGGGAGAAAAAGGTGGAGGGGTAGCCGCTTGCTGCCACCCAAAACTCTCCTGTGAGGAGACAGCTGGAGCAAAGGGAAGAAAATAAGTTAGTAAGTTAGCTCTGCTTACAGTAAATTTGTACATTTACACAAAATTTCTTGAAGTGAAATTTGCAGATTAAAAAAATGCAAAAAATGAGTGTGTTTGTAAGTGTGTGTTCATGTGTGTGCGAGTGTGTAGGTGTTATAGAGTCTGTCTTGCCGTGGCTCCTGCTGTGTCCCACCCACTGTGGCTCTAATTGGATCCTTATTACCAGGCCAGCCTCCATCCTAGGAATGATGGATTCATACCACGCAGAATTCCATTAATCATTCCTTATTCACAGTCCACTCTGAGGAGAGGGCAAATTCATTTCTTGGCGCGCCGAGCGCCACCATAATGAATATTCATGAAAGGAAATTTGGGGTCAGGCCTAATAAGGGAGGTAATTTGTAATTTGCGCTGTTACCGCTCGGGTCTTGTTCGGCAGGTTAACCTATAGAACAGGCAGGCACATGCAGAACAGACACCGGCACAGACACACTGGAACCCACACTTAAACATACTGTATTTTTACTTCGAACCTGCCGGGTGCCAGCAGGAGTCATGTACATATTCAGTCTCAGTTTTTGAACATTAACCCAATATTAGCAATATTATGAGGAGTTTATGCTGGATGTCACCCCAAAAGAAAGCACGATGAAGAGCGTGCCTTTTCCGGCTTTAAAAACCAGAGCCGTATTTGCTCTTCCCGAACTTCAGATACATGAGCTGAAAACGCTGATGTGTTGAATTTTAATTCCAAAAAATAAGTACTCTAACCCCTTAAGGATTGAGGCCACACTAACTAAATATAAGACTTTCAATCCAGTGAAAAAATCTGATTCAGTGAAGACTACTACTACTACTATTACTACTACTACTGTAGCCCTACAGCTGGAATAAAACAAAGAGTGAAAAGTGGCCTTAATTTTTGCAAAATGGCAGATCCTTTCTGCCTGACCAAATAAGCCCCGTAGACTGTTGAACACTTTGTGAGACATCCCTTTTAAATAAAACAGCTGCTTTAAGAGAAAAATAACAAGCTCCTTCGCTCTGCTTTCACATCACAGCACTTCACCCCCAAAAGCATTTTACTACTCCTTCTGAAATTATGCCCACCTGGCATCACTTAAAGTCACTTAATTAATAATTTATCAATACATTTGAAGTGATTAAAATTCATGACCAGAAAGTGTTTTTAAAATAGTGCCCTTGTACCCTCAGGGTGTCCAATCAGTGCACTGCGTTCGTTAGATCAGGAAGGAATAATTAATTGTACCTGAATGTTTAGTGGGGTCAGGCAGTGGGGGCAGGATGCCTACGGTTGTGTGTGTGTGTGTGTGTGTACGTGTGTACTGAGGAGGGAGGGTGGGAGCACGTTAGTCACAAGCACTCATTGGTTTTGCAACACAACACCTTTCTATGGAGGTGGATACAGTTTGCGGACAACCAGAGTCACTTTATCCCAGATGTATTTATTCTGTTTATACCACACACACTCACACACACACTTACTTATACACACACCCCTCAAGCAGCATCCCATCATTTTCCCTGCTACCCTGTCATCACCTTCTTGTCATCACTACCCTTCCTCTTTGTCTCCATCATCAGCCTCAGTTAGAAAGGGCCATTAAGTAACTGTGCTGTAGACGGGATGTCAAAGAACTGTCTCACACACACACACACACACACACACACACACACACACACGCACACACACACACACACACACACAGACACCTGTTCGACATGACTGACAGCTAGGAGGTTCCTCGCTGGGTCAACACAGGGGTTAGCACATGCTGGGGGAGACACATACTGTACAGGCACACGTGTCAAGACATATTTTTTCAGAGGGTGAAAAGTAACTAAGAAGATTCATGTTATGGTAATTAGCTAAAATAGTGAGATTCTGGTATTTTATTTGATTATTTACATGATGAGCAGTTTTATGTTTTTATTCCCCTATTCTCAAAGGCAAATAATAGTCTAAACTATATTTCACTATAAATAGTATACTAAATTATTTTACATGAAAGATTTATGATCAGCAATATAAAAAAATAAGAAGGGTTTATTTAAATCAATCAAACTTTATCTGTATAGCACCTTTTACACAGGTATTATTATTTTGCCATGTTTATCTTAAAGCTGCAGTAACTATTAAACTTTTTTTTTTTTACATGCATAAAAAACATAACCAACAAAAAATGAAAAATAAGATTCATTCAAAAAAGGATCAGACTGTTTCATACATCTTACACCTGTTCAAAGAGTAACAAACTAATATCACAATTAATAATAAACAGTAATATAATGAGGCACAAAAGCACACTAGAAATATGAGATATATCCCATATAGGGAGATATGAGATTTTAAAAAATAATATACCCTGTAGTATGTATTTAATCTCAGCATCACCTGGATGACCTGCAACATTAAAATGCTGCTTACAGGTTAAAGCATCAATAATTTAACACTCTGAAAGCGAACGTTCTGCATAATGAGTACTTTCACTTCCATTACTTGAATACATTTTCCTGCTGATATTTCCTTGCTTTCAAGAATTTTACTTATCGAGGTTGCTTTTACATCTTGGTAGAGTAGCTTATTCTTACGGATCTGAATACTAACTGTACAGCTGTAGACACAGATGCAACAGTGTAGACAGATACGTGAGAGTACTAACCTGTTTTCTGAGACATTTAAACTTAAGCCATGCTGAGCTGAACACTGAGGGGACCAGAGGAGGGCAGAGGGGTGATAGAGAAGCACCTCTGCAAAGAAAGACAAGTGCTATTGAAGGTCTAAATAAGTAACATGGTGTCTCTTGCTGTGGAGGTGAGCAGACTGGTCTGTGTTTCTCCGTCCTCTCATGTATAATACATCTCTCTCTGTTTCACCCCAAGGTTCAGAAGCCCAGGGCCCCAGAGACCAACACAGTCTTTTAAAGATATGTGCTCACTTAATCACTGAAGAAAAGGGCCCCTAGAGCTAGCCTAATATTATAATTAATTAATTCAACCAAAAAGGGGTATTAAATTTCCTCCCTCTTAGGATATCAGCTGAATACATTGACCTTTGTGGAAATCGCCCTCTAATTCGAATCAGGTTTCCGAGCCGTTTACAGACGAAACTTGTTTCTTTTTCTCTTCTCTCGTCTTTTGGTTCTCTTTGTCCGCACGAGTTTGTGTGAAAGAGTCAGAAAGCTTTGTGTGTGACAGTGCAAGTTTGTCTCTATATTGTGCCTTCATTTTGTGTCTTTCTTGATTTGTGTACCTCTGCCGTGTGCATTTCTGAGATCATGTGTGCGAGTTTCTTAACACTCACACTTTATATATATATATGTATAAAAAAAGTGTGAGTGTGCACAAAAGTGCTTGTGAGTGTGAGTGATCCCTAGTTTTATCTCTCTGCTGTAACACAGAAAAGAACAGAAACTTTTCTTATTACCGGGGAGAGTGGTAGAATAGCAGGCAGCTAAGTCTCTGTCTATCTCTGTCTCTCTCTCAGCAGTGTAGCTGACTCCCTGGTGTACTCTGGGTCTTCAGTAACTCTGACTGAAGTTCAGAAGGGTTAGGTAGTATACTCAGGAGGAAGGGGGGAGACAAGGGGAGGCGGAGGAGGAGGGGGGTTAAGTAGGATTGGAACAGTGGCAGTTTTAAAACAGAACTTTAAATCTCCACCTACGAGAGAGAGAGGGAGGACAATGGCGTCATGTTGTGTGCCGTTATCTTCAGGTCTCTGAAAGGCGGGAGACGAGAGGATGAGAATAAAAAGAAGCTTGAAGAAGGGCATAAATGTGATAACAGCTATAGGCTGTATAATCTATGCTGCTTTTCAGGGAGGTACGGGGGAAAAAAAAAAAAAAAGTCAGATCTTTGCGACCTTCAGATTGTAAGTTCACCGAAGCAGCCTCTCACTCACAACAACACCAAATGAAACAGAAGAGGATTTGCAAGGTGGATGGATGAATGGATGAGTGGATGGCTGGATGGATGGATTGGCAGATACAGAAACAAACACAGCAAAAGAACAAATAGATCTCAGGAGCTTAGGCGAGGATGAATCCTGTGCACCAGGCCATTAGTTAGTCAGTAATCTTCATGTTTTTTTGTTTTTTTTCTTTTTTTGGTCATCAAGGACGATAATGTTGTCCATCATTTGAGGTCCCGCTCAAGATTAAGTCTGGGGAAAAAAAAGAAAAAAAAAAACCTTCACTGAGGATATGATACAGGACTCATCTCTCTCACAGTCACTCCATCATCTGCCGGGGAAAAGGATGGAGTGGATAACCTTCACAATGTGACAAATTCTATGTCAGACGCATTATTTATCTTAATAATGATAAGCTTAATTTAGCACCTCTCCAACCAACCCACAATACTAAAAGATGTTACAGTATTTATATGTTCCATCTTTGATCATTCAAACAGCCGAACAACAGTTTGCCTGTTCCCGAGTGGCCTGCCAGTGGAATTTAGAGATGACACCATGTCTTAATTTTACAGAGGTTGCACCAGATGCTCTTTCTGTCAGCGGATGACATTTACTACAATTCCAAACAACATATTCATTTTCAGTGCTAAGAAATGTCAGTCAGGCCTGGTCTGTCTTCTGTCTCAGCCGTGCTGAACTGTGTTGTGGACCACTAACTCCCCCTACTGGCCATTTGGGATGGGAAACCACTCCTTAATAGCATCTGGGGAGATATTACTGTAAGAACCCAGGATACATGGACTTCATTTTAGTGCAAAATTGAATTTCATCAATAAAGAGGTAATGCTGAACTGATTTCTAATTTATTTTTCATGATGTTAGGGGAAAAGCTTAATCACAGCTTTCACAAAGTGTACTTTTTATGCCTGTTTCAAAAGAACCAAAAGTCAAAGACTCAATTGTTTTTTCACAGCTGAGTTTTGATTTTTAAATGTGAACGTGCTGCAGTTGACTCACGTGCAAATTTGTGACTTTCAGCCTACATGCATTCCCACACACACAACACTACCACTTTTCTCTCAGCAACAGTCTTTCTCTGCACTCTATGTACAAGGCTCTCATCCTCTCACTTCTGCTTCCTCCCTTGCTGGAGTCTGGAGTCTCAAAGTTAGAGACAGCGACCACAGCCCACCCCACCACCATCACCCAGTCATCACCTCTCCTGCAGCTCATCTCTTCACCTCCACACACATGAAAAGACTGATACGTCCATGCCGCTGTTAATGGCGGGGACATTATTCATCTCTCCAGCCAATTTGAGATCCTTTTCTTTCAGGAATAGAGGCGCGAGGGGTTGAGAGGAGTCAGTGAAGAGTATTAAATATGTAGAGGAAGATGGACAAAGGAGCGGCAGAATAAAGAGGGGCAGGAGACGTGGGAATGAAGAAGGACAGTAGGTGCGTGGCGACGGTGTGGAGACCGGGTTAGTTAGTGAGAGAATGTGAGAAAAAGAAAGGAGCGGCCACTGTGGCCGCCTGTGTGATGGGTATTTGTGAGCTCTCAGTTCTGACCTTTCTGGGGGATGCTACTTTTACCACGTGTGGCAGCCTTTATTCAAGCCTTTCTAACACTGAACTCAGCACCAGTATAGATCAACTGAGCATGATTCTAAACAAACAAGCTCTGCACTGCCAAAATGAATGAACAAATTTTTTTTTTAAAATGAATGAACTTTGGAAAAGAACTGAAGAATAAGTAGACATCAGTGTTTCAGAGGTTCCCCAAAAACTTTAGGACAAACTTAAATCTGTAGTGTTGATGATTTATATATCTTAAAATCAATGTTGTGTCACCGTGCCATCTTCATTAGAGGCTTTTTGATTGCAGGCCATCAGGTTCTACAGGAGTACGTATGCCTGCAGAAGCTATAAAAAGTGTCTCCAATTTCCATCCATGTGGTAAAAGCCAGTATTTTTGGTGTGAGTTCCAGTCTGCCTGTCAGGGAGGATGTACGATGAGTGGCCCGGACAGAAGAGATCATAAAGCAGGCTGTGATTGACGGTATCTTAATGGAGGGGGACAGATCAATAAGTAATATCAGCAGGTTTTAATTCAAGGCAACACACATAAACCTTTACCAACTTCACAATGTCACTCAGTGTTCATAAAAGTTTTCTCCACATCCCCTCGGACAAAAAGAGATAAATCCATCAAAAAGTCGTCTCAGTTTTATAGTCCTCCCTCCCTCCTCTCTTCTTTCCCTCCTTTCATCCCCCCCTCATCTCCATTTTGATGTCTGTCTATTAGCAGAGGGTGAGGCCTTTCCTGCTCTCACATCCAGGGGCTAAATTAGCTCAATCAGCCCCCTTTCACCTCACTTCCGTGGGCTTCAGGCTGAGTGACACACTGTTCCCCTGGGAAAAAGGGAGGGGGGACTCATGTACCCTCACACACACCAAGCCCAGCAGCCAGAAGGAGACTGTGGAAGGAGGGGTGGAGGGAGGGAGGAGGGGGGGGCAGGAAGGTAGAGGGAGAAAGCGGGGTGAGGAGGAGATAGGTGAGAAGCAGAGAATGAAGCTTCATTCTTTCATGCCCCGATAGAGGATCCATCCACATCTCTGAATGGAGCTCCTTGTTCGCTGCTTGTTGAGCTCTAAGAAAAAACCTCAGTGATTATTTTACTTTTCCCTCTTCCTCACCTCTCTGCAAGGCACGCCGGTTCTCAAGGTGCCTTGCCAAACCCACTTCAAGAGGCCCAACCATCAGAAAGAGAGGTGATGAGAGTTTCTCAGTGTGTCTCCACTCACTCCAACCCCAGTACACGCAACGCCAGCGCTGAACTCCGCATTCCCGTGCCAACATCTCTTAAATTGCACCTTCATGTTTGATTTGTCTCAACCCTTCCCCTCTCTCCCTCTTACTAAACAGCCACCCAAGTATCTGTGGAAGTGCAAGGCAGGCACTTCTGCTGCGGTAATGTGTGTTGGGGGGGGGGTGATGGGCGAAAAGGTTGTGATCGGAGTGAGCCATAAGATCTACTCTTTGCAGCTCTACAGGGATTTATTAGACTGGGGAGTACATTAGCATCATAAAGACCCAGGAGAATGGGCCTGTGGATGGGCTGCAGACACCACCACTACACTTTAACATGCTCTGCGGCATCAGTCAGTGTGTGTGTGGATGAGGAATAAGATTACCCAGATTTAACTTAAGAAAGGCTGTTAAACGGTTTATGGATCATCCTGAAGCAGCTGTGGACTAATACATCAGGAGATGATGGAAAGAGCTGCAATAGGAGAAAAGAGGCCAACAAAAGAGGGAGGCAGGTGAAATGTGAAGGCCAACACCTCTGAGAAAATAGGGCGATTTTACCAAACTGGCACCAATAAAATTCATGTCAAAACCTTGATATTTTTTCACAGTGAAGGTGTGTACTGGGAACGCTGTCCTGCTATGCTGGGACTTTATAAAATGGTTTAATTCACCAGTGAAAAAAAAAAAACAGCAATCTGCCACTTGTGAACAAACAATTGTAAGGCTGCATTCTTAAGTAGCATTTAAAACCGGTCAATGCTGTGACAGTAAAATCACAGAAAAGAGTTCAAGGAGGCGCAAGGATCGTATTCTACAGTATAGATCTCTGGTGCCCCCTGGTTGACATATTATGTAATAACACTCAGTGGGTTTGTCTAATCTGTTTAATCTAAGCTTTTGTTACCTAGAGGGACATAAAGTTGACTTGCATTCAATCTCAGGAGACAAACACTAAATTTAATCTTTAAACCTAAAAACGGAACACCTAAAGATTTTCTCCAGACATGTTTGAAGACAAAACAAATACTGCTTGGAATAATCGAATTTACGTCTTCAGATGAATAAACTAGATTTTTTTTTTTTAAATCTTAAAAATACAGACCCCTTCTTCCTTATTGAAAAATACACAAATATATACAAATATACAAATGCTGTTCATTTCAAAAGTTAAACCATTAGACACAAGATTTCACTGAAAATTCTCAGTGCAAGTGCAGTTGTGTTTTCTAGTTTCCACATGGCAAATGTGTAAGTGGCATATTGGACGATGACGGGCTTCCATACTAGTTGAGTTTACACAAAATCCACGTGTAAGTAAACATCAAACTGAGGTTTAAGCTGTGAACAGAGAAACATTCCCTCTTCAGCAGACAAAAGTCAAAACATCTTTCTGTGCTGTCAAATTCCTCACATTTTTGAGTGGAAGGGGACTCGAATCTTGTAGGGACCTGGCTTTTGTCCTCAAATAGAGTCCCTACAATCATCATTTTGTCCCCATGTACACACAGTACACACGCACACACATTTTTGTCCCACATACACACAAACATAAGGACACTCAAGTCATATCAATCAAGAAAAACACAAAGAGCCAGTAAATGGTTTCTCGTAAAACAATTTATATTCTCAGTAAAATCAGAACCACTTTTCCCTGTGTAGTTTGCTCTGCAGAGCGCCCTCTAGTGGAAGAGTAGAGGAGGTCTGAGCAGCTCTTTGGAGTGTTGGCTGGGTGACAGTACAATAGTCAAACTATGGTAAATAGGGAAAAGGCACAATTCTGGCAGACAGACAGAGGCAAATGCAAAGTCAGTGATACAACGCCATGGCAACCACTCCTCGGCTCAGAGTTTATGTGAAGTCAGTCCTTTTTAGGTCTCCAAGGAAACCACAGTCAGGGAGGAAGGAGGCATGGCGACAACGCCGACCTGCTTCAGTCTGACCAGAACCAGTGGTAAACCTTACATTCATAAAATGAGCAATTTGAATTTAATCAAATCAAAGAATCACCTCCCATCTACATCTGGCTCCAAATTTCAACGTTAAAACAGAGAGAAAAATAAAATCCCCAATCATATAAAAATGGCATCATAAATGTACATAATCTATTCATCTCTCTAAAGTCACTTGAAATCTGGAAGTTTATACATGGCTCCCCACTCTTTCCCCAGTGAAAGACTGGTGGCATAAATGTCTTTACAGTGTACCTCCTGAAAATGGATTTGAGAAGCTAGGGTAGTTTTGGAATATTACTGAAATAAAACTAAAACAACAAATACAAATAAAATACATTTAAGTGGCTTAGTGGCATAAAATATCTGAAATAAATCTTATTTCATAATTCTTCCATGTACAAAGTCAAAACAATAATATAGTTTCCAGTGCTTTGGGAGATAAAATAAACAACAAACTATAATAAAGAAAACAAACACTTCTTTTAATCAAAAAAATCACCATGAAAGTTTTTTTTTTTCTACCTTTATCAGTACTGATCATAAGCTATATCAAATCAAAGCCAAGCCCCAGGTCTACCACAGCAGAGATACATCTCAGGTACAACTCAACCTGCCCCAGCCATGGCTGTCTCAATAGTAGCCGGTGGGATGACGGATTCCCTTTATGTGGCAGTTTGAACAGCAGGCCTGCGATTTACCTCTACAGCTGGCAGCTTCACTCAACTCATCACGGGAGAGACTGAAGCACAGGGGACTTATTAACGTGCTGATTTGAAAACAGCCTCAAGGCACACTGCACTGTATGTATGTATGTATGTATGTATGTGTGTGAGCAATATACTGCTTATGCGCGTGTAGGGTGGGCATCTATGTGTTTATAGCATGCCTATTTGTGGATCGAATGAGAGTGCAGATGCATGCAAATGTGTGCTAATGCTGGGATTTTACTGCGAAGACTTCAACCACTTCTGCTGTCAGCTGGGACAAACTATCGCTTTCTCTCTCTTTCTGCAGTATCAAACCCTGTCACTCTAACTTTCCTTCATCTAAGCCTCGAGTACAAGCCCTGCAAAGTCACTTAGTGAGAGAAACATTAAATGTAAGAATATAGCTAGCACTGAAGCGACCTCTAAAGCATTTACAGGCATAACTGAACGTGATATTAAGTCTATACCCTGGTCATGACCTCTAACCTATAAAACCATGCCTTTGAGGAGCAGCAGCTGCAAAAATCAAACGGCACATTGATAGGGGTTATGGCCCTGACACAGTTCAGGTTAACATCTGCTTCTACTTAAAAACACTTGTGTATTCTGTTACAGTACCTGAGTATTTTGACACCTCACCGATTTGGATGACACTGTTTTTTGAAGACCATCAAATGGTTTTCTTTTCTTTACTCTCTTTCCAAAGTCAACACACTTTACAGTGTCTGTGTGTGGATAAACGTCATAACAGTGTAAAGCGTTAAAGGATTAATAACTGAGGGACAGCAGTGTGTATCTGTGCGTGCCAACGTGTTTGTGAGGAGACAAAAATTACACCTAGAAGTGGAATAGATGCAATAAATGAAAACAGATTTTTGTCAAACACCGAACAGCAAGCGCTTGGGGTGAAAGAAAATTGATTGAGGAACAGAACAATGTGACTGGACTGCATCCGCTTAAGATAAATTATGCATGCGGGACCATAAAGCTATTTCCATTTTTATTCACTATCGTTCATTCAATCATTTATGGTTACTAAAAGAGGTTGATGTAAAGGGGAAAAAAACTTGTCCTCTATCGAGTGAGACAATGCACTCGGTTGTCCTTGTATCTGATAACTTCAGTCTAATTAACTGCTGGTTTTTGTCCCGTGCTCAATTATGATTCAGAGCCACCTTTATGGAAACAAGGCCAAGTGCGCTATATAACTCCTGACCTGGCAGTGTTGGTTGTAACCCTTGTAAATGCTCAGTCTGCTGGGCAAAGTTTCAAGCTGCTCAGGTTATCTCACACACACAGCTCAGCTGTGTGAGAGCTGTGTACCTTCTTTTGTCTGTACCATTAACAGATAAATGTACCACAAATGAGTGTCATTGGTGTGTGTTCAAATTGTGTGATGTGTATAGTGTGTGCAGCATGTTGTGAGTTTGTGCTGGGTGAATATCTTATGTGATGAGCTGATTTCTTTCTGTTGTATGTGCTGAACATGTGTCGAAGTTTGCTTTTATGTACTGTGACTGTTTACATATTTACTGCACCCTCCGTGAAACCTCTGCATGTGCATGCGTGTGCTTGTATTAACGCACCTGTGTATGTGTTGTGTATGCATGTGTCTACAGTATGTCTCCATCCTCTATGCTGAAGCTGGATCTACGGCTGGAGTCGACCGAGGCCTCAGGAGACATCGCAGAGAGCAGCGGGTCTCCGCCCATTGGGGACAAGGGCTCGTCCATCAGGAAGCCCAGCTCGCCTCTCCTCACTTGGACGTCCAATCCACCCAGGTCGCCCAGCCCCGACATGCCGTCTGAGAAGCTGGGTATCCCATCGCACAAGTCCAGCGGCTGGCCATAGTCAAAGGGCTGGGAGCTGCCTACAGCTGGGAACTGGATGGGCGGCTGGGGCTGCAGGTGCTGGGGGAGAGGTGGCAGCTGACCTTGTTGAGAGTGAGCGTGACCCTGAGGTTGGAGGTGGTTTTGCGGGAGGAAGTGGTGCTGGTGGGCCTGGGGATGAGCCTGGTTCTGGGGTAGATGCTGGGACTGATGGTGGGCTTGTACCTGGGGGTGAGAAAGCTTCTCCTCGGGGCTGGTCTCTTGTTTTATATAAGGAGCCATCAGGTCAACTGGGTTCAGGCCAGAGGGAGATGTGCTGGGCAGGCCGTGCATTTGAGCCTGCATCTCCAGCTCCTATTGACAGTTGGAGGAGGCCAACATCATCACTATCAGTGTATCTGCTGTGTTTTTGTGTTTCTGCATGCGTGTGTGTGTGTGTGTGTTACCTGGATGCGTAGCAACAGCTGTTTGTTGGCCATCTCCATCCTTTTGAAGTTGTTTTCCACCTCTCTGGTCCTCTGCACATCCTTCTGCATGCGTTTGATGTACTCGACAGATGCCCGCAATATAGTGCCTTTGTTCCAGCGCACATCGCTATGCACACAGAAAATTACACACAGGCAATTTCCATACATGAGTAACTGACAGTAACTGATTTCATTCAACAGTTTCATCTGAGCTAAAAACACAGCAAAGCAAAGCAACTCACAGATCATTGGTTTTGGGGATCATGGTGCCCAGCTCTTTGATACGGTCATTGATGTTGAATCTCCTCCTCCTTTCAACTATTAAAGAGGACAGAAAAGATGGGAGGGGATCATAAAATAGGAAGAGACATGAGAAAATACATTATGAAGACATACAGTACAGAGGAATCAAAGGCATGAAAAGGGACCAAAAAAATGACATGCAAGCCAGATTGCAGCCTTTGGAACCACAAAAGTCAATTTTCAAGTATATGTAGCATCAACACAAACTGTAACAGCAAAGGCTTTATTCTGAAACTGATGGGTTGGCATCGTAGTGCACATAACAAAAGTACAGATCAGTGCATATTGGAAGTATACAGTAAAGTGCAAAAAGGAAAAAAAAAAAACTCAGACACACACACACACACACACACACACACACAGTCACAGGCAATTACACTTAAGTGCCAGAGCAGCAGAAATGACCAGGTTAACCATCCACCCACTAGTTGCACTATGTCAGCTAAATCAGAGCAAGGATGTATAAAGCTGTTTTTGCAAGAAACAGATTATGGTGTGTGTGTGTGTGTGTGTGTAATTTCATGGTGAGAAACATAAAAGGGGGTCGATAATTTGGGCACAGGAGAGGAATGTAGAGGAAAAGACTTACTCAGGTTGTGGTTGTCTTTCTTCTGTCTCTCCTTGGCTAGTGCACGGGCTTCTGCGTCTTTGCAATAACAAAAAGCGATTAACTAATGGCTGAGACTGTGTCACGTCTCAACAGGAACAGTTTTTCAGTGGTGTCAACAAATGCCACAACATAAACCATGGGACAAAGTAGCAAAGCAAATATTTTAGACCCACTCAGTGACAAACAGTTGTTAATACAGCATGCAAAACTTTTGACTTTCGCACCTGACAGTTCTCGTTTGATGGTCAGGTTGGCAGGACATGAGTTACTGGTCATAGCAATGCCTGGCCCCTTCATCCCAGGACCTGTGTACACATCCAGGTGACTACTGGACAGTGGGAGCTGTGGACACATGCAAAACACAGACACACGCGTACACAACAAATACCACACATTTAGAAAACATTGCACGCGTGACATTTACTTTGATCAATTAAAAAAATAATCACTTCATTAAGTCAACTCCAGACAATTGCAGTTCATAGATCCCTGTGATAAAAATAAAGGAGCAGGGAGCGTGAAAAAGCATTTGTGTATGCCTTTCTGTTCTGCAATCACAACTGCCTCATCTGAAACCACAATAGAACGTGAAGAAAGCTGTGTGACAGCTTTGTTGACCATGAACAGACAGGCTGTCAAACGCACTCAGAGGTTCAATGAGCAATGTTCTATTTCTACTGAAAACTCTAAAAATACCTCACAAAGAATATAATGAACACACAGCACCCCCTTACAAAGTCCTCAATTTAACATGAAGTCACATTACATAAAATAAATTTTTACTCGTGATTTAACAAATGATATGAGAAGACTGGATGTTGAACTTGACTGAATTTAAAAAACGTTATTAAAACGTAAAGTTTGACAGGAGTCAAACTTCCTTTCCTAGACGACTCCTTTACAGCTTCACACACCTTGGTGAGCACCTTTATGAAGTCAGTGTTCGTGTTTAGTGCGCTGTAAAGAGGAGATAGCAGGAGATAATGCAATAATATCACACCTGAGAGTGGCCTGCCAAACACATAGCAATGATTGACTATCATGCTATCTATCTTATCTTTCTTTATGGCTTGATTCTCTCCTCTGCCTTCTCCAGCCCCCTAAACTCACACTTGTGGAGAGGTCTCCTAACTTTTGCACTTTAGACGTTGTGTAACAGCTGTGATTTAGTTTTGTGTGCACTCCTAAAAAGACATGATTTCCTTTTAATTGTGTAGTTTAATGAGTGCGATGGACTTTTTATGCCTTGCTGCCAACCCTGTCGTACTCCCTGAAGTGAGGGCAAATGTGACGCTGCTAATGAGGCCTGAGAGATAAAGAACTCAAAGGAAAAAGATACCTTATCTGCTGGCTACTGTGTGAGCTGTGAGATCAAACACATTCACACACACAAATACATACACGGACCTCTGCAGGTTGACTTCTCTATGTAAATTAAATGCTCAGTTAAAATTCTCACTAAAGATCTAAAGAACGGAGAGATGAAGTATAAATCTTCACTTGTAAGAAAAAAATGATACAGTTATGATTTAGAGCTGTTTGGAAAAACATCACAATAACCAGATCCTCCAATACTGATATACTATGCTGTAAGTGAAGATACAAACTACTTGTATGTTAAGCTGTTCAAATGGGAGATAATCTGTCTAGTTAATCTTAATAACATTGGACTTCATGGTAACAGGAACTGTGGTTTTCAGACGGCATTCTCAAATACTTCTGACATAATTTGTAGAAAAATGTGACTTGGTAACTGTCTTCTAAAGTCAACATTAAAAACAAATGCCTCCCCCCGCTGCGGTTGTTTCATGTTTTCTGCTGCTAAAACTCAAAAACACACTTCGGGAAATAAAATTAAATTAAAAAAGAAAAAAAACCCTTGCTTCTGCACTGACCTCCCATGAAAGCATGACTGGGACTCAACATGGCACAATGTCACCATCTATACACACACACACACACACACATACACACATTTAAGAGAAGAAACTGCTCATTTGTGCCTGGTATTCAGTGGTGTTCCCAGCTCTTAGTAAACTTTGAGATTCCAAGAATTCCATGGAGTTTGCCGCTTTAATCCGCATCAGGATTAGCAGGTGAGTTTTACTCACTGGTCTGTCAGTTGGGAATAAGGCTCCGAGTATTGTTTCCAGTTTGTTTGAACACAAAACACTGCTACATATCAAGCTTTACAAAGCATCAGTAATATGTTGTGTAAATTCTAGCGGCCGTTTGAGTTTCTAGCTCAGTCAAACTCTTGTGCTAGCTTCCCGCACACTGATCATCCTCAGCGTTGATCAATCACCTAATCTAATCAGTCTGTGTGATGTTATACACGCACACACACATTCAAACAAATGCATGTAGATATACTCACAATGACTAAACCAATCAACCACAGAGGACATACTATCAGATAAAGCTACAGGAGAGTGTTCTGGTTCCCTCTCTCTCTCTTTCTCTCACAAACACACATTTGTAGTAAACCTACTAACTAAATCCCAATGCTTACTTTAACCCTAACCTAATTCTAACCTGAACTCAAAAACCAAGTCTTGACCCTCAAACAGCACTTTGAAGGTGTGTCAGAAAGTGAGGACCAGCCAAAATGTCCTCACTCCAATGGTCTAAACCTCAAACTGGTCCTCACAATGCATAGCCATACAGGCAAACACACACACACAAACACACAGCTGTGAAAGCAGTGTGTCCGACCACACAATGCGCCTGAGCTTGCAGCAGTGTAGACCCCAACATGATTCTCAACATCAACTGAAACCTGGGCAACAATCCTGATTCCAGTGCAGTAGCACGCTTCCACACACAAATATAAATATAACTTTTAAAAACGAAGCCCACCCCCCCCTGCAGTCCGTCCCAGCGATGGCTCATCTTATAATCAGGGACCCGAGGCTTGGAGTTAGAGCTGCCGCCGCATCAGTCCAACTTGTGGTTTACGCCAAACAAAAGCCAACTCCTACAACACTAACCAAAGCTCACATTATTTAGCAGTCTTACAAACAAGAGCATCTCAATGTCTTACCAGCTGAATCTGTTCTCCTTCAATAACTTCCACAATGGCATACGTCTTACTCATCTCCTTCATCCTCTACTCCTTCCCTCACTTGGTCGGTACGTCTTTCTTCTTCACTCTCAGGCACAAGCAGAACACGCAGCTCTCTCTGGCACTGCCACGCCTGCCCTGGGAGACTGACCTCAGCAGAACCAATTTGGTCTGTCTTCTACCTCTGCTCCCCACCAAACAAGAGTGAACTTTCCCCTAACTGGACTTTCAGCCTGTTTTCCCCTTGCACAAATTGCCCTCATCCCCCTTTCCCTCCTCCCTTCCTTTCCTCCCCCTCTCCTTCTCCACCTCCCTCTCTCTCTGAATGTCTTGTAAACAAGTTGAACTCTAACTGCTGGCAGTTTAATTGTTAATTTTCTGAGTTTGTTCCCTCAAACACAAAGCACTGTACAGTCCTCATCTAATATGTTGTGCCTACAGTTTCTAACTCTGTTCCACTGGGATGTTTAGGGATGGAATGTTTAGGATTTAAGTTAATCATACACTTCTGCATGTGTGCATGTGTTTGTGTAAATGTGTGCATAAAGACATAAACTATTGCTTCCTAAGAGGACATGCAAGGACAGACTGACAACCAAGAAGGCAAGTTTTGGAGCGAAAATGAGAACTGCTTTGCAACACTGAACCTTTGTTAGACTCACTGTGGTTGAACAACAACACAAACTAAGAACGTTAACAATAAATGAGGTGGGGTGGCAAAGATAACAACCACATAGAGGCAGGAGCAGTGGTTAGAGGAACTAATGAAAAGCCAAAGTCTGAGTACTGATGACTCGGCATATCCAACCCTATGACTCATTTAGGGCAGACTGGGCCCAAAATAAGCCCTGGAGCAGATTAAGAGAACTACACATGCAGTGAATACAACATTTGGGAATTCTAGTGTTATTTAAGGGTGATACATTAAATGTGTACAACCCATGTAAGCCTACATGCATGTATCTAGTGTATTACATCGGGATTTGTGATGTAATCCTAATAAATTCTATGATCAAACAAACAATACAAAGCATAGAATGTTTCTTTAATTACTTATTCTGCCTATTACTGAGTGAGTGACTGAAATATTGTCTTTAGAATAAGTAAAAATAGCAGCTATTTTTTTTGAAAAGGTGAATAACTTCAAAATCAAAATTTCTCGCCAATTTTGAACAGTTTACTAAACATAGTTGTATTTTCACAGTTCTGTTCGAAGGAAAACATATCAGTCTTTACATATTTACACATACTGTAGAAAATCTATGGTGGTAATCAAACTGAAACAACAGAAAAAAAGGAGCCAGATGGATGCAAAGTACATCATATAAAACACAATAAAACTTAATTGTTCCTAAAAACACATACTTATGGTGCATTTGGCTCCACTATTTTGACTCTACTTACTGTGTTGGGCATCTGGACAGAGTCAACATACGCCTGAATATCATCATAATTGGACTGCATGCTGATGATGTTATCAATGACCTCATCCATCTGAAAAAAAAAAAAATAGGGCAGGAGTGTTAACTACATGGTTAAGAAAAGCTCAGTGAGCCATAATGTCTAAGACAGATACTGGACTTAATTTCTATTTTAATGTTAAGTAGATACCACACTGAAACAATGTCACTACATTTACTAAAGCATCTGAAACCTGAAGGCACGTAGGCCTCCACTGGAACTTTGCCTACAGGTGCAGGCACTCAAGAGAAAAGATGAGTGCTATATCATGGAGGCTAACCTGTGAAACAATTTGCTCTGAGAGACACAAAGAAGTGAGGTCGAGCGTTGGAGGAGAGGGGGGGGTGGGTCAAAGTCTGCCAGGTTCAAAGGGCCTTACTTTCTGCTGTTTCGCTGTCACTAGTTAAGCTGTAATTACTGTTGCGAGGCCATAATGGAGCATTTAAATTCCAATGATAGCCAGTGTCAGTTATTGCCAGTTAGTCAACACATTCATCTGCACGCCTACTGTACGCACTACACATTAACATCAACGCATTTACAAAAGCTACTCCAGCCTACCAAAGACCAATTAAATCATTATGATGCTTTCATAAAATGTGGAGATAATGTCACTTTGTGGGTAATATTCAATCCTCATAATTTTATATAGGAGTGTAATTAAGTCATATTTTGGGGATATTTGTTCAATCTGCTTCTTGTAAAATGTACTTTATAACTTGACCAGGAATAAATGTTTATGCCACTGTCTGCACAGACTTGCAGACGACTACCTCGTTCTCATGGCTGGAGCCGATGTTGAGCATGGCCATGGGGCTGTTGGGTGCGCTGTTGCCAGACATGAGCTGCTCGGTGCGCATGTGTGGGGACTGGAGGGGTGGGGGTGCAGACGCTGAACCCCCTGTGGGTCCCATGTTTGTAGGAGGAGAGGGTGGAATCAGCCCTGCTACTGTGTGGACCGTCTAATGATGGAGAGAGAGAGATAAAACGAAGGTGACGATGGTGTTAATGACTGACAGAATACTGACATAGATAAATGTACTGCAGTACTATGTGGACTGTTGACAAACCAGACAAAAACAGAAAGACAGGAGTTGATCTAATGAGAGACAGACAAGCATAAACCAATATTTACAGTACAGAGTAAAGGCATCCAGACAGGTACCTGTTTGGTGGCACAGGTGGTAGACAGGTATTCTTTCACCTGTTGCCTCCGAGACTGACGGATGTGGTAGTCGGTAGGATTCTCAAGGTGGGTCTGTACCTGTATGAAAGATGGACAACAAAAAGATGTGATCAATTCTTCTTCAATTATAAATTTTGCACATTCAATCCAACTGATCCAGGTCTTTGTTGATCCTGTCAATGATTCCTCTTTGATTAACTGTCTGGTGGAGACACAGGGAAATACAGGTTTTATAGCAGTAATTTGGCGTTGCTGAAAAATTCAACCTGTCATCCAAACCTATACTGATTCACCCAACATGACTGACAGCCTATGACTTATATGTTCACAATATTACAGATAATTTAATACGATTGAGGAAAAACACACTTAAGCTGAGAGTTTCAAAACCATAACAAAAACCTAAAAAAGCCGTCAAAGTGTAGAGTAAACATAGTTCATCTATAAGTAATACTATAATCTACAATACAGTGTATAAATGGGACAATATTCATCTTTTCTTGCAAAATGTGCATTTTTAATTTAGATATTCTTATTGTGTGGGTCAGGTTATAGATTGATTAGTACTAACTCGATGGGTTACAGCTCTTACGTGAAATTAATCAATCATATTATATTTCTGGTACCTGCTTTTCAGTTCACAGGGCTATCGTCAGAATTATCTTTTAAATTATACAGAGATGTAGTGTGTTTTCCAAGCTCATTAGCTCAGTGTAGTTTAACACTGATATTTAAACGCAAAGCTCACAACACATTGAGTATTCAGATGTACACCTGTTTATCCCTGTCCTTTAACCCAGGGATGGGACTGGGGCGTAGCAGCATTTAGACAGTAGTAATGCCTACAGGGGTAAAGCCACACTAAATCCTCTGGTGTGCCTACAAAGAGCAATGGGCTGGCCTCATTCCTTCACATCAAAGGGTAAAGCTCAGCAGAGAGCAGGACTGCTCCCCAGTGCTACAGTGGAAAGATTCAACTCCTCAGCCCTCCAAAACCCCCAACCAGATTAAATCACATGAACCAGAAACTTTTCAATAACTACATTTTCCTACTTTTTCCTTCTACTTTGTATATGCATGTGTTTGTATTTACAGCAAATTCTGACGCAGTGGATAAACACACATGATTTGCTGTCAGGTGTCTGGGTTTCGTAAGGCAAAGGAACAACTACCCAGCCATAACTATCTGACCTATCTGGCCCAGCTCTGTCGGCACAGCAGGAGTCCAAAGAAACACAGCACAGGAGGTTTGACAGGCTCGGTGTGCCTGATGGACAGATAGCTCACCTTATCTACAACATGAAGGAGAAGGCACTGACAAGTCTAAACACTGAGGTTTCATAAACACCATTCCACACAAACACCCACACACACACACACACACACACATGCACGCACACAGAGTAAACTGTCAATGCATCAAGTTGCCACACACAGTTACCAGTGCATACAAACTAGATTTACTGTTCCACATAGCATAAAGCAGCATACACAAGCACATAATGGGAGTATTGCACAAACCCATATACACATACAAACACACACCATAAAAGATAAGGACACACAGAGGCATCTTTGGAATCGGGCAAAATGTCACTTCAGCTTTATCTGTCCCTGTCTGACTCAGGCTATCTACATTGCTCCTGTCTGTCCTATCGCAAAACATGTCAAACTTCTCTTATCTACTGGTCTTCCTCCCTCTTCTGTCTACCTGCTTGCTGCTCCACCGCATTTTTCTCGCTTTGCCTTTTTGCAAATCTGTCCCTGATTTTTCCCTGTGTGGCAGTGCTGCTGTGTGAGAGGCTAAGCCGTGTCCTCCTATTCTGTCTCCTCCTCTGCAACATGTGAGTAGATTAACAGAAGAGCTGCAGCCCCTTGTCTTTTTGACCCCCCCACCCCCCTTAACCAACATCTTTTTTCTCTTTCGCCAATCCACTCCGGGAAATCTGTTCAGCAGTTTGTCTTTTTGTTGAGGCTGCAAGTGAGTCACAGAGATTTCTCTACACTCATTATTTTATTCCCATAGACTGCATGGTGGTCCAGTCCAATTCTGAAAAAAAGAGACTACGTAGGAGGATAGAGGATATTCTGTGCTCAGTGGACAATGGATCAAACCACAGATCCCCATTTAAGTTTTTGTCCTCTCCCTGCCAAACTACTTCATTCTCAATCGATAATGTATCAGTCATGCACAAGCCCTGCATTCACACACTGACCAGAAACGATAATTTTATTAAGTGATCAGTGTATGAACAAAGAAATTGCACTAGAATTTTTCAAGTCATTAATCAAGCAAAATGGACAAGAATCCATTGGTTCCAGCTTATCAAAACTAAGCCTTTGCTCAGCATTTACTTTTCTAAAGACGTCACCCTGACTCTGGGAAATTGTGATGGGCATTTTTCACCATTTTCTGAAATTGGATTGGCTAATTTAGCAATTAGTTAAATAAGAAATCAGTTGAAAATAAAATTCCTACTGACCTTAAGAACCTCCACGGGGACCTGCATGCTTTGGTAATGCTGTGGGGTGCTAATGGCCGGGGTGGGTGCAGGTGGCACGGCCATGCGATGCTGCATGTAGGGCTGCAAGGCTGCATTCTGTTGCTGCTGCCGCTCACGCTGCTCCTCTTGCTGCAGCTGGTCTCGCATCAGCTGGAGACACACAAACACACGCATGCACACATATCACAGGATTGCTCATTAAAGCATTCTGACCTATAAGCTCACTGTGATGGGTGGTGTCGCTTTCAGCTTTTCTCTGTGCCTCTGCTTTTTTATGAGTGGACATGAAGGGCTGACAGCTTGTTAGCAGAGAACAACTGGTGACACACAGATTTATTCAGTCACTCTGTAAGAATATTATGTACAGTGCATACATTATAATATGCAAGGGCCAAACGGCATGGCCAGATTTATCAGTGGAAAAACTGGTTGCATGTGGATGCCCTTCAAATAAATGGCACACCCAGAGTCCCTTCTTCCCCACTATCCACTCAAATAAACACTACAAACTGGTACCTGCATCCGCAGCCCGATGCGTGAGGCCATGGCTGGGGGGCGAGGGGGCAGGGGAGGGCGAGCCGACGTCAGTGCACCGCAGTCCAGCCCGAGAGGTAGAGGAAGCTGTGGACGAAAAAAGAATAGAGAAAAAGTGAGTTTGGTAAGAGGAAGAAGAGGTCAAAACGGGGAAAATGTGAACAGAGAAGGATGGTGGAAATTAACAGAATTACAGATAAAGATAAGTCAGAGTGTTGCAAAAAGTAATCTTCTCCGCGGCCTGATTCAGACTCTAGCTGTTAACGGGAGAATTAGTAACAAGAGAAGAGATGTGAGAGGGGAAGGGGAAGTGTGCAATGTTGTGATACACTTTTTTTATATATGTTTACTGAGCTGTGTCTTTGTGGTTAGGTGCTCTTTACGTGATGCTTCTCTCATGTGTTGGCCTCGCATGTGTTTGTTTAACGGTGAAATGGATAATCAAAGTAGTCTGGGCATCCCCTTCCCCAAATCAAGATAACAATCATGAAAAGAAAACATGATTGTTATTGTCCTTATGCTAATTAGGACAGTAAGTCCACTGATTCAATGGTCAGATGACAGTAACAAGTTTGGTCAAAAGATCTGAAACCCACATCACATTACTAACTATTGTTGGTGTCCAACCAAGTTATGTCATGAAATACACACAAACCATACCATTCCCTGAGAGCCAAGAACAAACACACATCAAAATCAGTGTGTTAATGGGTTGAACACACTACTACTACTTTTAACCTCTTAAATACACATGATTCTGTGCAACCTATAAATAAAAAAGCTTTGGTGTTGTTGGAAGACATGTTTCCACCTGACACCTCTGGGAGCTTGGACTTTTCCACTGGTGCCACTCCATTTCCAGGTATACCTGAAACATTTATCTTGATGCACTACAGAGCAAACTGTATTCATCACCTGTCTGCCACTCACATGCACTCAGTAATCCTCCTGAATCAAACGCACCAAGTCAAATTTTTAGAGGATTCACTACGTCTAGAATAGATCAGGCTCTTTAAAGCATGTACAGTGTAGATGTGATGTCTGCCTTGTACTTAAACATGTTAAAAACAGACAACAGGACTTGTCAAAGTGTTAGTAGTGTTGTGACACATCAAGCAATCTTTAGAACATTCTTTGTAAATCAGCAAAATATTTGTTTTGGTCATGGTTACTGGTTATTTTTGAAGTTTGGTCCTCAGAGCTCATTTTGCGATGCTTTATATGTATATCCTGACTCACCATTTGTTCAGTTTTCTCTGGACAGAGTTGAAATTACGACTGACTAATCAAGAAACCCTTGTTCATGATCATTTGCATTTGCTGATCATTTGCAACATGTATTCATGTAAACAGTTTTTATTGAGCGTTTTGCAGTAATCAATTTATTAAAAATAAATGTTTAAAACGTAATAGATAAAATGTCCAGTAGTTTTCATTCTCCTGCAACCAAATCTTGATTCTGTTAAGTATTAATATATTTCTGTTATATTCAGAAGTGGACCCTGGACCTGTATAAAAAACTGAGCATCTCAGATCTTCCTAAATGTTTTTGAAAAAAGCTATTTTTCGTACTTTTCACTGGCTGTTTATTTTCAGTGGTTTTAGTTCATAGGTGAATATCTGTACTACACTGACTTCAGGGTTTTCTGTGTGTGTGTGATACCTATTGAAAGTTCTGTCACATCTAGAAGTTACTTGATCCTGCATAAAAAAACCACAGATCTTGATAAATAACTGGAAGGTCCCACAGGTGAGTTGGTGTGGAATGACCCACCTGTTAAAAGTTTGTTTGTGTCGCTGTTGTAAAGTCATGTAAAATGTAGTTTGACTTAAGATCCACTCCAGAAATCACACATCACATTAATCTGTTTTCATATTTGATTTGGTCCTTTTAAATCTTCCTTTGCTTTACAAATTAAAGAAGTAACAAATCCTACAACTATAGGTACCGGCATGTTTTTATGATCTATTTTAATGCCTACTATGGTTAGTATTTTAGTTCTGCCAAGGGCAGTTCTGCCAAGGGCCCAGTCATGTAAACAAATGCAGCACTGAAACTAAAACAAGCAGCATCTCCAGTCTAACATCTGCACATTCTGTGTCACTCTGACATCATCTATTAAGTGGCACCACATCTACCCTCATGGTCAAAACAGGGCACTGGGGTGAAGGATTTTAGCTGTAATAATCTCTTGACCCAGGTCTGTTCCTCCAAAAAGTGGCGAACTGAGACTTCCTCGATGGTGGAGAATGCATGTGGGAGTCATGTGGTCTTGTTCTTCCTTGGTGATCATGTGAGCAGAAAAGCCACGGGGAACACCCATTACCCCTATAAAACATCTCCTCTTTTCTCACACGTATACACTCTCACAAACATGCACACACACTCGGTGGGGACTCCCGGGACTGATAGTTCCCCTTCTGCAATGACTTGCGGTCATTCCCTACATGACTAGTCTTGTCTGGGCACACAAAAGGTGAGATTGGGAACCTAACCTACAGGGGGACATGGTCCTACTCTATTCTAATGTCTCTGCTGATTGTGATTTATTATGAGATGAGACACGGACAAGCAGTGACAGAGACATCAGTCAGAATCTGATTCCTCCAGTCTGTCATCAGAAACACTGTCTGTATATGGTCATAAAGAGAGAAAGACACAGAGAGAAAGACAGAGAGAGAGAGAAAAGCTCATTGTGTGTGAGGTACAATAAGAAGGGCAGCTCCTATTGAGAAGGACTGAAGCCGCCTGTTGTCCGAAGTGTACATTTCAGCACCCGAGGGGGCACACACTGCCCGCTTTGTGCCCATTAGATGGCCCACATGAAAAACACACACCCATGCAGAGATACACATTCCAACACAAACATGTACCAGAGCTCAAGGAAAGGCTGACTCCACACTAGCAAAATCAGACCGCAAACAAAAAAATACTTTTATCTCCGTAAAGAAAAGGTAGAGAAGTAGATACAACCGTGTTTTCCCGTAACAGTCATAACTACTGGTGCGTGTAGAACAACTTGCGTAGCAGCTGCTAACATCTGGAGCTTTAGAGGAAGGCTCTTTTGTAGTAGCAGTAGAAACTGTGCCTTTCAAGGTGCTTAATACTTACACAGACAAACAAACAAGTGTGTGCACACATATACACACAGTGGTGGAATGCTGCACAGTGTATTTATAGTCTGACAAATGGGGTGATTACATCTCCAAACTCAATCGGCAAGGTAGGAATGCCAACCGGAGAAGGACATGTGCACTGCGCTTCGAGAGGCTAAGGATAGACCTGTGTGCAGCACAGGTTGTAAAGTCCAGGCAATATATTTTGGATATATAAATAAAAACAACATTGACTCAACTTCCACCAAATAGAGTATAGCCGACCACATTAAGTTTCACTTACTTCCAGCTTAGCATGCTACACAGAGTCAAGTTACAACACTTCTCCAACACATCCATGGCTATCTAACGACACAGAATTTAATATTTGGTTGGTAACAAACAAAGACTGAAACGGGGTGCTTTTCAAAGAACACATAAAACAAGACTACTGGCACAGTCTGTCTCTCAGACACAGGTCTCAGTCCCCTATGTATGGGCAAAGAAGTTTCAAACTCATCAGCTTAGGTTAAAAATGAAACTGCTCATGACTCTAGATATGGTGGCTTCAGTGTTTACATAACACAACCTAACTTTCCAACATGTGAAGTATGTATCATGTAGCCTCTAGCTATGACTAAGCCATGACACATAATATATTTGTGCTATAAAACATGCACACACAGGAAGGATATCACTTCCTGCTATCATGTGGTGACACACTGCTACCAGGCAGCATGATCTCCCACATGGGCCTTCCCATTGCCTAGCATCCACCAGGGTAAGCAGGCATCTGTGACGCAGTAGGAGGACACAGCAGCCATTGTGTGTTCAACGCTGTGATGTCACAGCCCCTTCACTTCAAACACTGACAGCCAGTGGGAGGATGCAGAGTGGAGGAAGCCCAGGTCAGAGGTCAACTCTGGATTGTGCTACAGATTAGTCACAAATGTACATGGCAGCAATACGCACATGATACTCAGAGGTGCGCAACACATACTGTAAAATACATTAAACATGCTGTGCACAATGTGTTGACAGCTTTAGATCCTTCTAATACATACATGTGCAAAGTGTGACATTAACATTCATAGACACAAACACACAAGTACATACACACTTGGGGGCACTGTGGGGCCATGGCACCTGTGCTCAGGGACATGGTGTTAATTTGTGGGGTGTTTATTTTTAGAAGTGACTGTGCAATGCCTAGGAAGGCCTTTTTGACAGCCAACAGTTAAATGTGTCTACTTAAACACATATACTCAGGTGCCCTCTAACAATAATGCATGTGTGCGTTCATATGCACGTGGCTACAGATGCATAATAAAACTGAACGACAGTCTACAGCCATATTTGAGAAAAAGAAAAACAATAAGATATTTTGTTTCTGTCTGAAGATCACAGCAGTTTTGTACAGAGTAGTGAGAGTAGAGAGAAATCCCTCAAGGTCACACAAATGCCTGAACACCCCTTGACAACACAAAGAACCTGGCCAGGCCCTGCTCTGTTACACAAAATCATTAGAAACACAGCAAGAGATGTTGAGCCTCACTCATGATAAGGTAAAGACATACAGGTTTAAGTCATTTCTTGTTCTATGTTTCAAACTATTAAATGCCTAATCCAACTCCCTGTAATATCAAAAGGCTTCCAAATGTAACACTGCTCTGTGCACTTCACCAGCCTTTCCTTCACTGCACCGGAACATGCGCACTCACAAACACACACCCTTTCCGCGTTAAGCTATCTGTCTGCCTTCTCTAATGACTAAAATAAACCCCCTTGCTCTCTGTTCTCCTTTTCAGGAACACCCTGTTCCCCTGAGCCATGGTGTGTTTTTTGTTTTGTTTATGTGCGTGCGAGAGTGTGTGTGTGTGTGTATATCTGCGTGCATCTGTGCCTGTGTTTTTGGGTAGGTGGGGGTGAGAGGGGTCCCATGCACATAAAGGGTAAGTCTGCATATGTATTACTGCTCTACAGTGTCTGCTGGCTTTTGAGTAGAGTCTTTTAGAACATGTAAACAGACCTGCAGTACCAATATTCCTAAACCACTGCCACCACACACACTCAACGAGTAAGGTTGGCAGGATTATGTGTCAGAGCTGGCATGGAAAGTATGGGGTCCTTATCCCTTCCTCTTTGGTCTCACACACACACAAACAGCTGTATCCCTTAGTGACAGAACACCCCGAACTCTTCTGCATGGATATGCAGACAGACGGACTGGCAGACGGACGGACAGTCAGATCATGTTCAAACACTCAAGGCAAGTATTCTGTTGGGTCAGTTGCTGCTTTAGATACTAAAACCTTTCTGATACCATCTCACATCTGTACTAGTTACAACAGACACTAGGGATTTAGTTAGAGCACACAGGAGTTGAGTATGAACACCAGAGTGGATAAGGTCACTTCAGGATCCTAGAAATACTTTTGTTTCTATTTATGTCAGGATTGCCTGCGGTGTTAATGCAGGGTAGATCCACAATCCCTGAATGGGTGGATTTCTACAGTTGTATAAAAACAAAGGCACACAGATGCACACAAAAAGCCACAGAGACACTTATACAATTACCTGTTTGAGAGGAAAAGAGTTCACAAAGAGGAATACAGTCTGCTTATGCTGCTATGCTGATGACTACATGTCTGGACGGATGGATGGCAATCTGCATGGGGAGGTCATAGTGCAGAGAGGGATGAAGAAAGGCAATGAAGGCGCAAAAGAAAAGAGAGAAAGAAAGATGAAAACAAAGAAAGAAAGAGAAAAAGAAAGATGATTAGTTATAAAATGTAAAACCAGTAAAATCTGACAGATTGAATATATAGCTGTAACATAAAAATGTGTGACTGTTAGCTGTGGACAAGCAGCAGAAGAGCAGTGGAGTGTTTAAGAGTGGGAGGCAGCAGGTGTGCAACACACACTGAAGAACTTAGAAGAGAGAAGAATTTCCATGGCGGAAGCAAGGGAAGCAGCAGACCATGGTTAGATGCACTGAGAGAGGATATTCTAAACTATTTCAAGTTTTTCTCTGTAATTATGTCATATGAGATGCCTTTGACTCAGTTGTTTCTCACACAGTAAATTGCTGGCCATCATGGAATCAAGTTTGCTATAAGGGGTTTTGGCACCCTCATATCTTGTTTTAGCTTTTTTAACACCTCCTCTTTTCAAATGAGCAGAGGTTTCAAGTTTGTTCTTGTAGAAAGTTTCTATAATACAAAGACTAACTGAGTTGTGAGTTGTCGGAGGTGGACATAAACTTTGATGTGACGCCTCTAAAAATCACACAAATTATCATCAACAAGCCATTTCTGCTCAGCAACCAACTTTCTGAAGATCATGTGAATGAATCACCACAACTCAATAACCTTCTGTGTGAATCACAACGTCTGTCACCTTCTAAACACAGGCTATACATAGCTGACAAAGAGAGACCATAACTCAGAGTGAGGTCACTGCTCGGCAGATCATAAAGAAGACATTAACGTAAAAGTACTCTAGTGAAGAAAGGACAACAACAGGTTATCGGCACAAAAACACTCTCAGCCGCATCTAATCAAAGTATAACACGAGACACAGAAAACACAACAGACCAGGGTCATCAATAAAAACCACAGTGCATCACTTCCCCTTTCCTTCCATAGGTTTTCACAACTCCTAGTTTTGTCAAGGGTGAAGCAACTTCCTCTGCAGACAACCCAGGGAAAGAACAAAAGCTGTTTGTCATGCCACAATCTCTAGGACTGAGGAATGCTTTACGAGAAAGTCTTTTCTTGTTTTCACATTGATATCCATTTAATATAATACTTGAAAATTTAAAAGAAAAACTCTAAAATAAAGTAAATGTTATCTAATGTGAAATCAGTGAAACCTATTCTCTGTCTATCCAAACTGGTTAGACACATACAAGACCATGCGGCACACACACAAGTCCTACAAAGAAAATAATAAGACAGACATGCACTTACAGATGTTCACAGTCAGATCTTGAGATTTACATCTAGTCAACCTGTTACAGTGCATGTGTAGTACAGCAGGCCGCCAAACACAAAAGATCTCTCCACACTCTGACCACAGTTTACCATTTCTGTTTCTCAGATTGATTCATTTTGACATACAAACAAACTGTTGTATTTCCTGTAGTAACTTTCATTGTCCCTCCACCAGACTGCCACACAATCAGTACCATCTCCGTGCCTCCGCTTAGCTGCACATAACCAATCATACATTGCTAAACAATGCAGTAATGACTCTGGATCCAATTTCTGTTTTTGAAAGGTCAAACTGTATGTAAGTGTATCAGTTGGTTTACTGTTGACAGCCATATAACCACCGCTTGTTCTGCTGCTACTACTGCACGATACTAAAAACACGAGTCTGATTTCTGGTTTAATCAGCATGAATGAACCTCAGACTGACAAGTGTCCAACCACCAGGCAGTGAGAAACACTGATACTGATGCAGACGGAACACTATGCACAAAAGTTTTCTTACCAGCAACTCTCCAACTATCCCAAAGACAACATAGTGTATCCAAGAGATTTCTGCTCCTCCACGTGTTAATACACAAACTCCCTGACAGAGAGAGACAGTTGTTTGCTGGCTGGGCTAGATCAACTACTGCATATATATATATGCCGGTTCACTGGTTCTGCCGCCACTCCTCCCTCTAACAGTAGGCTGAGTGACATTCACTATTAGTCACCTTCCTCCCTCTGTCAGAGTACCAGCTCAGCTTCCTATTCCTCCTCCTCCTCCGCCTCCTCCTCTTCCCTTAAATTAGCCTGAATACCGTAGTCTGGGGCAACAACAAGGAGAGTCCTGTGTCCTCTCTCTCTCTCTCTCTTTTGCTCTATTTCTCTCTAATGTGGAACTTCTCCTTCAGTCCAGCCTCCGTCTTAACCCTGTGAGCCCGTACGTATCATATATGATACCCACATTTCTGGGACTCATTGCATCACCATCAAGCATAAACTTTGCATTTAACCCTTTTAGATGAACTCTTATGCTCGTATACTGACTCCTGGTGGACCCCCCTCACTTTTCCAAATGTTTTGACATGTGTGATACAAACAAAAAATATACTTAGAATTTTTTTTTTTTAATTTTTTTTTTTTACATTTTGTCAAAGGGACAAATAAAGAGTTCATATTTGAAAAATTAGAATTTTCTGACCATTCTTTCATAGTTCAGGTCTCACAGGGTTAAACCAGTGCAACAGCATTTGCATACAGTAACACCTGAAAATGTGCGTGCAGTAACACACACAAACCCTGGAGGCTGGTCCTTATTTTGTCTGTCAGGCCACAGTGTGGGGTTTTTCTGGAGTATAGGGCCGTGAATCAGCATATTTACTTCTTTAACTGTACTCACACCAACTGTCACATGTATGTAAATGCACACACAAATCTGAGTGCTTTGATGGCATAACATTTATCAAACCTGCGAACACAATCGTGTTATCATACATTTACTCCTTATCATAAAAAAAGCCACATTCCATAACAATAAATTCATTTTGTTATCAGTTACCAAAGTCCCAGTCACTGCATTACTACGAGATGAATGAATGGGTGGAGGAATTAAACAAAAAAAAGGATGGATGCACTTTGAAAGATGAACCAACCACAGTGCACTGAATCACAGCAGATATCTAATAAATGAAGCAAATGGGTCTAGATAGACGTCACAACTGTCGCATTATGAAGGTGATTACACAGGAAACACAATTTCTTCAGAGTGAGAAGAGATTATTTTAAAATATTTTAGATGCTACAGTGCAGTCTAACACACAGGTGGTAACTTTCACTATTAAAACAATGTAGAATATCATTATATTTCAGTAAGCGCAGCACTCAATGAAATGTTATAAATCCAGGGCTGCAACCACACATGAATGCTCATTCCTGTATGCAGGTTGCTATTATAAATAAATTTAATGTTCACCGATAAAAATCATGAGCTTTCAGTTTCATATTTTTCAGCTGAAGTGGCTCCATGGGAAGGTATGTTTATTTATTCCCAGCAATTGGATGTTATGTACAAGCCCTGTGAAAGGCTGCTAGGTTCAGATTAAAATAAAACTTCCTCTGAAAAAGGGTTGTGAGATTTGTTTACAAGAAACGGCAGCCACATTGTGAATCACTTCTCTTAACGCTTGTGCAGTAATTTTTATGCATGCCCCTGTAAAAAAAAACAAAAAAACAACAACACTCACAAATGCAGAGTAGTGTCTCAAACAGACATGCTTCATCAAATATTTACACACAAGTACATCCCTCCAACAAAAGACAGACACATAACCAACTAAAGAAACAACAGAAGGTAGGATAGGGACTACTTGCTGATAGGACCTTTAAAGGAGCCTCCTAGTGGTGAGATCATGCATAATAGTAAAATATTTTCACTTCAGAACTAAGAAGATGTTTGTTGTCTGTCTTCTAAACTACAATATTTGGGAGAAGCATCTGCCACAGGAGATCAGGGGTTATTCTGTGCATATGTGTAACTTTAATTTTCTTCCAGTTTGGAGACTATGTAATAGGCACATCTTTCACTAGTTTTTCAAACGTTTTTCAACTTTCAACCTATTTTTCTGTCAGCAAAAAGAACATATCTTTGTTACTGTTTGACAACAACTGCAAAAGATGCCTAAAGCAAACAAGCGAAAGAAGATCATTTGGAGCTACTGCTGCTAATATAGCATGACAGAGACAGTCGTCTCCAAGTTTCTTGCGGAGGTGCCTCCTGCAGACCTCAAGATCTGTTTCTGAGACAGGACCGGTGTATATCACTGCCACGGAAATAAACACGGATGCAACGGTAGGCAATGAGAAAAAACATTTCTTTGCTCCATCCACTCTTGACAGCTCACAGTGAAACCTCTTTAACTGTTTTGCATCTTTCTCTCAACTGACAGATACATTTGCTAAACCCAGGAGCCAATTTTTCAAATACCTACAAGTCGCACATTCCATGCAATGCCTCATACCCAGAAAAACTCTCTCACAACCCTAAGGACACATCTCTGTCTTTAAATCCTACCCTAAAATGATCAATGTCAGTTCTGTATTCTTTTATTTCAAACTTAAGATGCTCTCCTTTGTTGACTATTAGAACTGTGTGGAAATGAGACTTAGATTTTAAATTTTCAGATAACATTTGGGACTTGGCCCTTAGCAAGATACACAGCACATCATACTCATATTTCCAAAACAAAACTTGCTAGAATTAACCCTGAAGTGGACACTATCTGTGACAAATGTAAATGTGCCCCTGCCTCACTTCTTCATATGTTCTGGTCATGCCCTTGCCTACATGAACTTTGGAAATCTGTATTTATTTCAGTTTGTCACTTTATAAATCCATTTCAGTCATTGTCATTTGTGACAATGATGTGTCTGTGCAGGTTTAATTTGTATGATTGCGTCTGTTGTATGCCAGCAGGATGTCTAGGTTTGGGATGACTGGAAAAATGTACTTATGTGTGTTTATTTGTACTGTTCCACACTGACATTCAATGAATTAACCTCAGGGGAAAAAAAACAAAAAACAAACTTACATACATCCCTGTATGCAAACCAGACTAGTAATACCCTTCCATCCATTCTCTCCTATACACTGAACACAGAAACACAAACACTGGTATCAAAGTGCCACTCAGCTAGTTGTGCCTATCACTACAGTGGAGAACTGGCCAGCATGGTTCAGCAGTACCCAACGGACAAGTATCCCTTGTTTGTACACAAAGCATTCACCAGTGGGCCAGCTCCAGTTCTCATAGTGCCCGCAGTGTATTTACTGGGTTATTTTGGTCCAGGGGCAGGACCCCTCCAGGCCCTCAGCTTATTGGTTGGGAAAGCTGCGTTCCTGTCAAGTCTGGCCAATCACGAGGCATATGTGTAGGAGGGGAAATCATTGACCAAGACAGTCTTGTACTCTTTTGACAATGGCCTATGGTGGACACTGGACCCAAACACGCACATGCACACACACATACGTCCATACACAGATAAACACAACACCCAAGACCCTCTATAGTTGTCTGGCAGGCAAGTTTCTCCTCATTTACTCCAACCGTGACCATGGTTGCAAGAAGGCTGTAAACAAATACTACATAAATAGACCATCATTGTAGCACTACTGAAAGTGTGAAACGACTCTGTTGATATGTCTGAGTGAAGTCTGACCCAGCTATGCTAACCTTAGGCTATCTCTCTGTTACGTAGGACAAACAGTGCTGTCAATATGCCAGACAAGTTACTGTTAGGCCTGCAGATGATATGCCTGCTATTTAACCAGTTAAACATGGATTTGATCACAAAATTTCTGATGTTTTTCTAACACTGTGTCTGTATATGATATACAGACAGTATTTGTAGCTGTATGATGCTTCTGATAGTGAGATAATCAAACAAAGATACCATTTTTAATTGCTTCACATAAAATGGAAATACTATAGACATATTGAGCATCATTTAATACATATTATCCTCTGCATCCACCTTCAGTATTTGGTATCTTCGGTATCTTTTCAAATAAAGTTCTATACGTTTAAACAATTTGTAAGCCACATAACAGTGAGCTATGGTATAGGTTAAAACATGCTGCTGTTTCCAATATCAAATATATGTTTGTGAGAAAAAAGCACTTCCTTATTGTATAAGTATTACTTCACATGACCTGAGGTAACCTCAAGTTGTGCACGTGAGTATTAAGCCTCCTTAATGATACAGCTCACCTGCTATCTCTAATGACATTAACCAAATAAAGGGAATATTGATTACAATTCCATGGATCTTTTTTTATTTTTCCTCTGCAACTTTGCAAATTTTGTACAAATAAATGGTAGATGAGATACAAACAGAAGAACACACTGGGATCTATAGCAGATGGACTGTGTAGGCTGCTATGGTTGGATGTTCCTATCAGAGTGCACATATCCACCAAATGTTTATTTTAAGAGCACCCATTTTCTATTTGCAGCATTTAAATGATCTGTTATTTATACTGAGTAAACAAAAGTGGATCTCTGAGTGTGCTTCTGTGTAACAGAGAGAGAAAGTAGTGCGGTAACCAGCCAACCAGCCACGCAGCATTTCTTTTTGCATGGGTCACCATGTGAAAGGAGATGGAATGGAAGGCATGTTGGAGATGAGTTGGGAGATAAGGCGCACATCACACACACACACACACACACACACACACACACACACACACACACACACACACACACACACACACACACACACACACACACACGCACACACATTATATAAACTTCTGTAAACAAGGTGAAAACTAAATACTATTAAGTATAAAAAAAGTGGCTGCTTTTGACCTCTTCAGACTTTTGAGAGTAAAAGACAGAAAGAACTGCAGAGAGAGAGCAATGACGAGGTAGGACAGAGAGCACAGGAACAATGGAAAACATGGGGAGAGTTCAAGGAGGGGTCAACAGGGTGATAATCAATTAGATAAGCTTAAAAAAGAATTTCCTGTCTGTATGTACGTGTGTGTGTGCCAGATCAGCATCCATTTCTTGTCCTCTCGCCAAATATGGGGACAGTTTTTGATTAAACAGTGCAGACAAGGGAATGCTGTGTCTCTGTACACAGATGCACGCACACAGTCACAGAATTTTTACTACAAATGTGTCTCCCATGGACTTTGACAAACCCCAACAAAGAGGAGGAAGAAATTATCCACTAAAAATGTCAATAAACTTCGGCTGGGCACAGTGCTGCTGCTAAAATTGCTGAGGTTTTCAGCATTGCTAATCCTAAGAGATAAGAGCTCTTGTCTCTTCTAAAGAGACAAGACGCCCGCTATCGACTGAAGAAGCATCCATTCAGTCCTTCAGCTGTCTGATATCACACAGGTTTAAAGTGATAATCTCCACAAAGATGATTTCACTACTGATATAACGATGTACAGTATTGATCAAGGTCAATTTACTTCTTTCACATCTGCAGTAAATACTAATCCAAGTAAGTAAGTAACCAAAGTAGTCATGACACTTAATATAAACAGTATTTGTAACAACAACAAATGTTGATGATGATTTTGAAAGTGCAAAAGGTTACAGTCCCTCTTCTTCCTCCTTAGGATTTAATGGAAATTGGCAGTTGTTTGTCAACTGCCAAGATCTTGATTGATTAGACTGAGGTTCATAAATGCCACTTAGTATGTGACTAGTTTCTGGGCTGCTGCAGTGACACCCTGAAATATAGACGTTTTAAACCAGTTCAGTCATCTTATAACACAAACACTGAAACTGAAACACCTGTGTAGTGAAATACAAAAACAGTAAACTAGAGGGAACAGAAAGTTGCATTCTTAAAAATACAAATAACCAATGTGTGTTACTTTTCTCCAGCCCAGACTTGAACCCGAAAAAGCTATTTTAAAATGAAGTTTTCTGAGATAGAAAGGGTGGCTTAGTATCGTTAAAGATAAAGACGCAAAGGATGCATTTCCAAATGTATGCACATTGGTGTGAACAGAAAAGACAGAAAGGAATTTAGAGGCTGGATACAACAGTGAAGCCAGACTTATGTTAAACAGGGAGGCTATCCCGCAGTCTATGGGTTTTATCCTCATTTACCATCACAAACAAACAGCCAGCAGCCTCAGGTCATATGACACATGGCAATATTGAGAAAACTATGGTGAAACAGGACATCTGATAGTGAAACAACCGTTTGTATTTGATTCCGACCTGAAAGTCAAATGTCATTAAGATAAGTGGGAGGAAATATTTTACTTCTGAATGATAAAGAGCAAAATATGAAGAGCAATGTGACCTAAAATGGAGCCCTATGTGAGCCCAAAGGAGACACTACAAGGTAAGAAGGACAGAAAAAAATGTCCATCTTAACTGAAAAAGGCTGACACGATAAAAAGTGAAAACCAGAACAAGGGCTCACACCATTAATACCAGCCATATGCTGCGGACACTCAGTCAGACATGGTCTGCTAATCTAAGACAAACATAAGATCAAAGACGAATAAATGTGGCACAATCACGTCATGAGTCACCAGTGGGTCTTTCAACACCCTCATAGGAGCTCCTACCTCCAACCTAAGCAAGTTGTCTGTCCCTGAACTCAGCCTGTATTGCCCTGTAGCATCTTGTCCCAATCGTAACATTTAGTGTGGTCTTTGGGAAAAGTTAGTCTCTATATTTTTAAAAAGCACAGCTGAGATGACTGATCAACATCTATAGAAGGAGATAAAAGTATAAATCTTTGACATTTACTGTGGATCTCTGAGAGAGCTAAATTTGCAGAGAGCCACAAACACTAAAAACTACAGATGACCCCTGCGGTTCAAACTAACAAGCGAATTGTCCAAACATGTACAAAAGGGCAGCTGCAGTGTGCGCTTCACAGGTGCAGCTGAGACGCCATTGTTACAGCAAAGAGAGAGACGACGTTAGACTATCACTACTGTCTGTCAGTCAAAAGAGGATATGAAACAGAGGAATGGAGATAAGATGAGGAAGTGGAGTCACACATTCAGCACATGCCCTAAAACGTCCCACCCACAGTCACCTCTGATAGATCATGGGTCATGTTGTCACATAGCACATGCCAAGCTGTCATTCCTGTGGATTTCTAGAAAAACTCCAACTGTCAGTGGCAAACTTACATCAGGGTTTGGTTACTTGTTTTGGCTTTTTTTTTTCTTTTTAAGGGAAATCCAGTATACCACTGAGACAGTTCCTCAAACACAGTTTCCTGGTCTAGTCACGATACAGCAAGAAAACTGTCCAGGTCACGGGAGACCTGTCCATATGGCAAACGGATGAAGCCGTGTTTACACACATCTGATGCTCTTTCACACTAGAGTACATCCATTGAGGTGTTTGCCAGGGTGCCTGTGTGCATGAGGGTGTGTGTGTGTGTGTGTGTGGCTGAGTCTGTTTACCTGGGGAAAATTAACCCTATCTCTAACACTCAGAAGCAGACATGAGTCCAATGAGGCTGAAAATACAACCCACACAACACTTTTCCATATCCACAGCACACAGGACCCAATGCTTGTGCTAGTTTGCGGACTTTTGATACAAAGTGATCAGGCTGAATGTGTCACACATTCAAATACAAGCATATACGTATAAACACAAGCCATGGAAGAGAAACGCCCCAATACAGTCAGACATTTGGTAATTAGAATCACTATCAGAACAGCTAGTCACCTCTCCTGTGAGGTTTTAGTGCTTGAAACTCGACTCTGTTTTTCCATCTGAGCAGGTTGCAGCTGTGCTATTGGAGAGACAGTGCAATCACTCTGTCAGGCGTCAATGCCGCTCCAAATACTGGCCGGTGACCTCTGACCTTGCTGACAGTGACCTCACAGCTCAGTGTGTTTACTGACCCCTGACTTTTCATACTGTGTGCACTCTGTAACCCCACTGACTCCTCCATGTGCATCTGTCCCATTCTCAACTGTATTTCAGCACAGTGCACACACATGTTCTGGCAGTGAGAGAGGAAGTGAGTGCAGGTAACGGTCTAAACAGCTACACTTACACAGCTGGTTATCATGCACAAATTCAGTCTCGACAATAAATATTACTTTGACACTGTGTTGTGTAACAAGCAGCAGATACTGTATATCTCCAGTTATCTCCTATGATCTCTTTGACAGGATTTTAGTTCAGAGGCAAGACCGTAATTAAATTAAGCTGGTTTATCGACATGTGGTAGCACTTCATTAGCATGACGTTCACAGCTAAACTGCGCACCAATGCTGCTGAACAGCAGATCTATATTTTTGATCTGGTTACACAACAGAGATGTTTTCATTCATGGATTCTCAGAAAAGAGGGAGAGTCAGATAAAAATGTAGAAAAGGTGAGACAAACCAAAGAGAGATAACGGAAGATAAGTTTTGTGTCTTTACAGGTGATTGGTAATTCAGGTTTAACCATGTGATGGCAGACCAGTTTCACTAACTCACGTTCCAATTCTGCATCAGTACTATGTGAGTGAATACTCAAAAAAAAATACTTCATAGTACAGCCTAAACACGTCCACTGGGTGTGTTTATGTAATCCACCTAAAAACACAGTATTCATACACCATTTGTGTATAAAACATATTTCTGCAAAAATGCCTACTCACAGTCATCGGATTGCTTCTTTGATTTCTGATTGTTTCAATATCACTCTGGTTGTTTTGTGGTTTCCAATGGCTGCAGTTCCTTAAAATCCACCTCCCATGATCTATGTCATAAATAATCCTATACTTAGGTTTTTAGAATAGCTGGGATGTTCATTTTTTTTCTGGTCACTCACTTCATAAGCTGTCATCATTGTGGTTTATAACAGAAAGTGATCACCTCTGGATGAGTGCTAATGGTAAGGTCTAAAGGGAAATTTCTTAGAAATACACTAAGAATGAAAGCAGACAAGTCATGATCACACAGTAAGCAGAAGCTTGGGAAAACGGTACACACGTCAGTTACAAGCTATGAGACCTATTGAGATATTTTTAAGCTGACCTTCTGAACTTTAATGTGTTTTCAGCAGAATGGAAACAGGGTCTAATGCCAAACACTTTGTTGGTGCACCACTCTCATAAAACTTCATCTTCATCTTCATATATACAATGATCTAGATAAATAACTTGGTATGGCAAAAATGTCAGAAACACACTAAATATAAATTAATTCTAGGCGATTTCTATGCAAAGATCACACTTGTATACTGGCAAATAGTTTGGCCATAGTCAAATTATCATGCATTACAGCAATACACCTTCTAAAACTACACCTTAATCCCATGTCATAATTGGGACAATATAATGACACTGCATGACTGGACAGCAACAGGCATAACAAACTGTACCCTCCACTCAACATGCACGCACACTAATAATAAACACTCGGTATGTAAATTCTCCCCACTCTGCACAGAGGGGGCCAAAGTGGGAATAAACGGTCTGCAGTGCCTTCGTTATTTTTGCGTTGGCACCATGCAGCACTTTCAAGGAAACTACTAGAATAAGCAGCAGAGTGTTACAGTCTGTACAGTTTACAGTCACAGCTTATACATAGAAGCATACCCCTGGGGCTGAGGTGTTGTTACCGATACCAGCCTGCCCACTGCTTATAAATGGCAAGAGGCACGGCTCTAGGCAGAGACTCACAGATGACAGTAAAAGGGGGAAAGAGGTGCATTATGGTCTGACTCAGTGGGTCCTAAAGTGGTACCAGTGCCCCCGTCAAAAAGGCAAACAGCAGAATTTCATGCCTGTTTTATTCCCTACTTCACGTACACTGAAACAGTTGAGAAAATAAACTATTAGTGAAGTGAAAATGGCTTCTAAACATAACCATAACAAAATTTTTATTTTATTCTTTATGTTTTTTGTGTGCTATTGCCCACGTCACATTTCCTTTTGGGGACAAAGAAGTATGTGTTTTCTTATCTCCTGAATGCCTCTGTCTTTCTTGAATTATTTATTCAGATTGATAGCAAAGTTATTAGGACCTAGAGACAGAATAATATATGGTGCTCAATGGTGCACGGTGATTTGTGATGCTTGCAGCCTGTATGTAAAGTTTCAGGGGGAAAAAAACATGGCTTTAACCACGCACCGCTACAGGTCTTCTCTGGCAGAGAAGAAAAATCAATTCAGCTATTTTGAAATGATTAAACAACATTTAACTGAAAGCTACAGGTCGGCGTTGACTTTAATTTCCAAAGGACAAATGACAATATGACTACCATTTATTTTTAACTCGATAAACCACAAAACTTCGTGTGTAACGCGAAAAACAAACACGTAAAACTCATGCTCGATGGGCTTCCAGAGGCGTTGGTGTTTTAGCAGAAGCTAAATTTCAGTGGCGGTGGTGAAATATCACTTACCCGCTCTGAAGGTCAGACAGTACGAAGTAAAGAGTCGGGTTTAAGAAAAGTGCGTGCCCGCTTCTCTTTACACGCTCTGATACTACCGAACCTGCCACAGAAAAAAAAATGTCGTGTTTAAGGACAAAAAAAAAACAAAACTTGAGTGTTTAAAGTTTCGCTGTATTTCCACGGGCTGCTCACAGCGTGTGTGCGTGTGCAACCGCTGGAACCTCTGAACTAATTTGTTTTCGTTTCGGCCGTCGAGATGTTGTCACAACTCGTAGCGTCTGCGGTCACCTGTGCCACCGCCAATGGCAAAGCGCATTGGCGAGGTGGGAAATGTAGTTTTCTCACGTCCTGGTCAGACTCTGCGTTATTTTGAGGCAATGACGTGATTCGCGTTGACAGCAAAGGGAGTTTTATGAGGTCCTCTAACTCAACCCAAAATACTCCCAAAACCAACACGACAACAGGGAGACACATTTACCCCCCCCCCTTCGGTCTGCAATTGAGACACACACAATTTCAGGTTTATTTATTTGTGTCCCATTTAGTTTGGCCAACATTAAGTTTCAGTGAAACATATCAGTGTTAGGATGCAGGGGTTATTGTGCATTATTATTCTGCACTATTCATGGAAACCCCGTGCAACATACCGTGATCTAGGACATGGTCCTGTAACAAGTCTTCATTCTTACCTGGTATCTACCTCTACTGTGATCTTCTGAGCTGGTGCAACATAATCTCGTTCCTAATACATACCTGAACGTAGAGGGAATGACAATAAAGTTTTCTGAATCTGAATCTATTTCTGAGGGGATAGTCCGTGATATGTGTATTAGATTGCACCAGCCTTCTTCACCTTCTTTAAATCACAGGGTCTACATAGTCTCGATCCAGCTTTAATTCCCAAATTCACATTTCTGCCCGTTTCATAGTGTACTGGAATTGCACTGCAAGCATGGGTGTATCACCATGATTTTAAAGATCACCTGATGTAGGTAATAATGTGACTGGTGACTGTGTTTCAAGTTGATTGTCCAGTTGTGTTTTTTTGTCACTAGTCTGACAATTATTCAGCATGTTAAATGGTGCAAGTAAACTAACAGCATGACAAGCATTCAAACATACAGAGAGATGTGAGGACTGCCCTTGTATCATCCAGGGACTGTTGGAGAAAAGGCATCAAGTCAACTAACTACTGATCCGTTAAGTATAGTCGACTGAGATGTGAAGCACAGGTAGTACCCAGTATGACCACAAGTGGGAAACAAAAATAACTAATACATTGTACAACAACATGTCATGACAGAAGAGAAGAGCATTTCATCATGGGCAGTTTCAGTTTTTATTCCAGTGCAGGAAGTTTGTCTATCAGTGGAACTCTCATTTGACAAAACCAGACCACCCACTAAAACAATCAACTGCTGCTAAACAGAACATCCAGCTGTCTTGTGCTATGGGGTCCTGCCATCAACTACCTTTCTATTTCTAAGTGTAAACTGTAGGTGGCTAATCTAATGTTTTTTTTTTCCTTCAAAACATATGTATATGTGCAAATCAAGTTTCAATGATTTTAACTGTGGATCAATCAGTGTCAGTGATAGGCCTCTCTCCCTCCATAGCACTCAATCAGCCATGTGGTACATGATGCGGTTCTACTCACATTCAACACACACAAGACAAACCACTTTAAACACTCAGAGCCAGTCAAAGCTGAGACGGAGATTCCAGATACGGCAGTAAGGGACATGGCTCATATAGTCAGCAAGGAGACAATAAAGATGTTTTTCACCATGAAACACTTGAAAGAAAAGAAACACTGCCCAAATCAGCAGATGAGTGGATGATGTCTGAAGTAAATCATCTCTTTGGCCCCTTCAGTGTAGAGCAGTGTCATTAATATTCACATAATAATATGTGAGGCTGCCTTGAATTAAATATTTTTTAAAAAATGGTTTTAAGAGAGTAATACAATTATGTACTGTATTACTGTCTTATAATTCAAACCAATGCAAAAATAAGATATTTTAGAGTAACTTTCAAGTGAGCAAAAAACAAATTACTGGAGGGCAGTAAAAATGTTCCACCCTGTTAATCTTTTGAGTTTTAAAAACTCTTTGAGAAAATGTGTCACATGTAGGTTCAACATGCAACTATGTTGTCTGTGTAAGAGAATGATGGACTTTAAATCTTTAATGCAACCTGTAGTATCAGATACACATTCCTCTCTTGTCACAGTATTCTCCATATTGTGAAACATTATGCACTTTTGTGTGAAATAACGATGCAAATCAATTTTAAGTTCTATTTCTCCCTGAACAATCATAAAAGTCTCATCTGAAACTCACACTTTGTCTTTGCAATAACATGATTTCCAAAATTAGAAAGATATTCTAGACGATCTCTGATGTGGTTTTTCATATATTAACAGATACGTAAAATCAAGTACTGATTTTAGATGATGATGATCTCGTTATCGTGACATTTATTTCTTTTCCATGTTACCCAGCCCTACTTCTTCATGTTTTCAGACTTAATAACTGCTGATTACGAGTGCTGAAAGAGAAGGGGGACAGCTAATGTCACTCTGCGGACATGAGCAGATTTGTATAGAGATAATAAGAAGTCTCCCTTGGAACAATTCTCATATTGGGCAATTCTGCAGTAAACAATTTATGTCTGACACCAGTGCAGGAAGAACTAAATAACACTACAAGTAGTGTCTGGGGATCGTTTTGGTGGATGGGCATGCAACATGTTTTACACCAGAAGAAGGTGGTATT